>NW_023411717.1:0-20138 GCF_903995425.1 Onychomys torridus | reverse complement strand
GTTTTCACACTGTGTTTCTCGCACAGTAATAAGTGGCCATGTCTTCATTCTTGAGGCCACTGATCTGCAGGTATGCAGTGCTGACAGAGGTGTCCAAAGAGAAGACAAACTGACCTTTGAAGTCCTCAGCATATGTTGGATTCCCAGTGTTGGTGTTGATCCAGCCCATCCACTTCAGTCCCTGTCCTGGTGCCTACCTCACACAGTGCATTGCATAGTCTGTGAAGGTGTACCCTTAAGCCTTGCAGGAGATCTTCACTGTCTGTCCAGGCTGCTTCAGCACAGGTCTAGACTGCACCAGCTGAACCTGCGCTTGGACACCTGTGGAGAGAACATGGGAAAGTGAGGGGTCATGGAACAGCCTCAGTTTCCTCTGCAGCTCTGGGATCTGATATCTTACTTTGGATAGCTGCCAGCAGGAAAAGGAGACTCCACACCCACTCCATGAAGTATGAGATTGAGACACAGTAGTTTCTGGATACTAATCCAGCACTCCCTCACAGTCTTACTCCTGATCCTGCCTAACAGGGAAACAGTGGCCTATGCCTCACATTCATCATGTGTCTGTTCTATTCTGTGATCAGCCTCAGTGACTGTCCTTTTCACTGGAGCTGCCCTCTGCATACTAAGACCTCTACAGCAGTCCTTCCTTGCCTATTACGTCTAACTGGGTGCTGTTCTCTAAGTTTTAGGGTCCTCTGCACTCTCATATCAGTGTCTAACTGTTCTTGATGAAGCAGGAAGAAATAAAGTACATTTCTATTTAAATTTATAGAAGCTATGCTCTCCATTTGCATAAGTC
The DNA here is from genome assembly GCF_903995425.1 of Onychomys torridus. Taxonomy (NCBI): domain Eukaryota; kingdom Metazoa; phylum Chordata; class Mammalia; order Rodentia; family Cricetidae; genus Onychomys; species Onychomys torridus. Next base: position 19,336 of record NW_023411717.1, on the reverse strand, counting down.
ATGTAATAAAAATTACAGATCTGGAAAAAGTGTTATGGGATATATGTGGAAGTTTGGAGAAAATGATATACTATAATTAATATAAAATTAAAAATTATTATAATAAAAATTGAGAAGCAGACTTTATAATAAAGAGTAGTTTAGATAGCTGAAGAGATGGATCAGTGGTTATACACATATGTTGATTTTCATAAGACCTGAGTTTGATTTCTAGTACCTACATCAGGTAGCTCACAACCACCTATAATACTGGTTCCAGGGTAAGCCAACTCTTTCAGCGTCTTTGGGCAACTACAAGCATGTTCACATACCCACACAAGAACATGGACACATAATTAGATTTGAAAACAAAGATCAGTTTATTAATCAACAAACATACATGAAAAATCTCACACTAAAACATAAATTTGGATTTGATTTTTGTAATATTGAAACTGACAATAAGTCTGTGTTCAAATATGAAGAAATTTCAGTACAGATTTTCTGTTTTGGATAATTTGAAATCTCATGAAAAACCTTTGCTCATTTTAAACTCATTACAGCTCTTTTATAATCCAAACATAAAACTGCACATCATTACAGGAATCTGATTCTACCTACTTTCCACATTTGATGCTTATAATGAGATACAAAGAACAGCAATACATTGAGTGATAGAAACAGAGTTCATAGAATCATGGGAAGCAGAGTTATGAATAGGGGTGGAGGGAGATACTAAGGATGTCTAGGGATGTCTTGCATCTGACTTAAAATGTAGCAGTGTTGTTTGAATGTGGATATTAGTCTGTGCTAACAGTGTGGTCTAAGGACAGGCAATTATAGCAGGGTGCAAAACAAAAACAGGGGAGTGAGACAGGAAAAGAAAGAAATGAGTACAAGTGTGCTGTACAAATAGACCAGACTTTTGTGCTGCACCATCCATGTTCTTGAAGCACACTGCTATTTGTCAAAGGAAGTCAACATTTGCCAGCTTCCAAGTCCTGCTCTTTGTTCTGCACACTGGGCAGGGAGAGGAAGTCAAGGCTGACTGGAAGTCCTTTCTGGCCTTCTCTGAACCTGGCTCAAGGATACAATTGAAACCACAGCGATTTGGCGCCCCCTGATGAATCATTTCAATAATTATTTTATCAATAATATCTACTAGTCTTTCCTGAAGCATTACAATATGTCAGGGAAAAATGGGAGGAACAAATCATGTAAGGAATAATGAGGCTCATAGGAGAAATGTGAACCAGAGTGGACATGTGAGGGATACCGCAGGTATATTGAAACATCCTGAGACAGGACAGATGTTAGAAGGCAGAGGGATATACTCATGTAATTCATGTGGTAATAGAGAATGTGGAGTGAAAGTCTTGGTCACAGATGATGTACTGTAAACTCAGCCAGTGACCCAATATCAATGGAAAATTTTAGCACATGGGGATGAGAATAACTCCACTATATGTCAATATTTCATGTATAAACCTCTTAAACAAGTGTTGATTAAATTTCCTGAGGTATTAGTTATTCATTGTATGGATAGCATTCTCGTCTTCTGCTCATCTAGTTAATACTTAAATAAGTGTATAACATTCTTGGTAAATAAACCAAAAGAAAAAAAATTAAGGAGAGTTCCAGATAAAATACAAAATCAATCAGCTACATTATTTATAATAATCTTACTTATTTAAGACATTATTACTCAATAATAAATTCACCATCACCCTCTCAGTTTAAAATTAGCCAAATAATATACCATCAGTTACTTACAAAAATCAGGACTATGTCATTGTGATACTTTCTCATCTGTCTATCATAGCTAAGGATTTGGCTATGCTTTTGAAGTTGATTTCTGGAGAAGGTCAGTAAAACTCTATAAGAAATGCCACACCTAAAGCAGAGTGAGTTGCTAGTTTGTTCAATAATGCTGATGCTAAAGCAGTAGCTCCTACAATTAATTCCCTATCAACCACTTTTTCTTCATGACCATCACCTATTGGAATTACATTCCAGTAAGATTCTGGCCTTATAGACATTTATACATGTCATAATTATCCAAAATGATCTGTAACCGCTTATTTACAAGACATTTTAGTCTTGATGATGGGAAGGACACATTTTCAACAACTTACTGGTTAAGAGCCTAAAGAAATCATTTTGTCATTAAATGTACTTACATATTCTTTAAACATACCTCCAGATGAAGTGCAAAACAATCACTTTATAAATCATTTATGATAAATTATTACTCTACAACAAATTTGCTGTCATTCTCTCAGTTTAAACTTCCAGCAATAGTTTTCCCACAACTACTTATAAAAAATGGGCATCCTCTTGACCCCTAGTACTTTCTTTTTATGATATTCAAAATATCTTTACAGGTATCTTTGTCTTTACCTTCTGAGGAAGCATGATAGATAATCAGTTCTGATTTTTTTATTTGATTTTTCACCTCATTGCAACCTGCTAATGGAATTAGTCCCCTTGGTGGTTAAAATCTAGTGCCATTAGGAAAACAGATATTACTCATATTGCAGAATTTGGACTTTTCAAATATGTTCATGTAGTGCTTGATAATTTTCCTATTATAATTGTTGCTTTTGCTCACATGATTGAAACAATTATGAATACCCTTAGCCATTTGTTATACACCTTATCTTTTCTAGGTCATTCATTACTAAAAACTAATAATGGTCCTGCTTATCCTAGACCATATATTAAAGAATTTTGTAATTGATACAATGTTAACTATGTTACCAGAATCCTTTGCAACCATTGGTGTCAAGTTATCATGAAACAACCCAATTAAGTATTAAATGAAAATTCTTAAAAATTAAAGAGGGATATATATATCCCCACAGACAATGCTACATTTAGCCATGATAAGTTAATTCTTTTCATTTATAGGATAATGCTTTTTCTGCTTCCCCAAAGCATTTTGCCCTAAAGAAGACAGAGTCTAAAGAATATATTAAATGGAAAGCTCTAGAAAATAATTGATAGAAAGGGCCAGATGTTCTTCTAACCTCAGGGCAAGGTTATCCTTGTGCCTTTCAAGAAAATGGACAAAGTCTCTGTCTGATGCTTCTGACCAGGACATCATCCCAGAGACCAGTGGACAAATAAAGTAGCATCTGAAGTAAGACAACAAACCCATCAAGAGGAGAAGTTTCAAGAGAAATAGTAGGCCTGTAACTTATGGACACACTAAGACCTTAACTCACCAAGCTTAGAACTGAGGGAAACAACACAGACACAATATTATCGATGCCTAAATGATGCTGTTATGCTTACTGATTTTCTTACATGTTATTAATTAGCTTGTTAATGCATAATTGAAAGGCATTTGTCAAATGGTGTAACAAGCACACTGTAATGGGAGACAGAATGGTCTGATACCGTTTTGCAATGCTAAGCATTATTATAGGATTTTTGTTACCAGTCCAAGAAATAATAACTGAAATAAAAAGAGACCTTTCAAAGATTGCTTGTATGATTAGTCAAACTATTAACATTAGAGCAAAAGTATGATTAGAAACTATTCAAGCTGGGCAGTGGTGGCTCACGCCATTAATCCCAGCACTCAGGAGGCAGAGGCAAGCAGATCTCTGTGAGTTTGAAGCCAGCCTGGTCTACAAAGTGAGTTCCAGGAAAGGGACAAAGCTACACAGAAAAACCCTCTCTCAAAAAACCAAAAAAAAAAAAAACAAAGAAACTATTCAAAAGATGGGTAAATTAAGAAGCACAGTTTTTCAAAATATAAATACTATAGATAATTTGTTGCTCAAGCATGATCCTGCTTGTCAACAGTTCCCTGTCATGTGATGCCTTACTCTATCAGATTTCTCATACTCCCTATATTCAAACTTTGATCTGCATAAAGGGATAAACAAAATCTGTCACATTACTGTTGAATGACCATTATGATTAAGATGACTTTCTTCTCTCTTTGGTTAGCTATTCTTATAATTCTCTTATAATTTCCTGTGTTAGTTAGAGTAGTAATGCATTCAATCTTGACCTCTATCACAGCTACTGTTTTCTCTTTAAGAAATAAAAAAAGGAGAGATGCTGGTGCATGTATGTCCTTGTACTCACAGATAAGCTTTGGAGAAACTCAAAATATTAAACACTCAGTGTTGTGTCTTCAAAGGGAGAGATGTATAAATTATTTTCTTCCCAGAAGTCTGTTAGTGGACAAGGCTAACAGCCTCATGTCCTTTGTACTATCTCTGTGGCCATGACTGTACTAGATCCTCCCCCAGAACAACATCATGAGCTTGTTTTCTCAGTTAATTCATAGAGCATATCTGTATGTAAGATGTCATTTGTATTTTACAAAGTGTTTCACAATACTCATGTGTTAAACTTTTTGTGCATATGGGATTGAGATAATTATCATCAGGAAACTTTTTATTTCCCTAAATTTGTCCTGTGCTTAAATGTTTCTAAAATAAACTACTCTAGAAGTTTGAACCTAAATCCACCACTGTGGAACTGAACTACCTCCTTGCCTCCTTTAGACTGATAGTTACTCTTCTGGCTATGGTGGTCTAGGAGTCCCAAAAATTGTGGCTATGTGGGTGGATAAATAATTGTTGTGTTTTAATAGGCTTTACTACTGGGTATGACTACTGATTTCTCTTTTTCTGTGGCAACTTTCATAGCATGTTCTGATACTTTGAAAGCTAGTATTCGATGAGGAGGAATCAATTTGGCTCCCTCTCAATTCCTCTGATCCTTGTACTCAAAGTATGTAGTGTTTCTATAAGAGGATCTTACCTTGACATTCTCAGAGGCATTGAAAGGTGATGAAAATATCCTTAGGGCATGGGCAACATATCAGACTCCATACCCACAAAATAGAGTGACTTCTTGTTCCCAGAAATGAGCTGCCAATAATAGGTCCTCAGCCATGAGTAGGGCTTCAGAAATCTTTCTCCCATCTATACTGGAATTTTGGCCACCTTCTCTGTTGTAGATAGTGTGTAAAAAGCCACTGTTGCGATGAAACCAAGTGTCCAAAGGTTGTGTCACATCTGGAATGTCATCCTTTCCCAGCAGCACTCCTTTGCATCCTGTGGCTGTTAAATTATTTCCATTTCTTCTTCTGTTATATTACCTAAGCCTTTGGTTGGACAGGTAATAAAGACAACCTATGTACTTACATTATACTGTCTTCCCTGTGAGAAATGACTCCTGATATTTCAAGAACAATGAAGGAAAACTCTAATAACAGGACATGAATATTTCTGGCTAATTCACAAAGGAGATCCATCATCTTAAGACAACATTTACTACCTTATATAGACCTGAGGCTTATAAAATCCACATATGCAGCCATCCTTGAGTCTCTCTCAGGTCCCAGGTTAAACTTTGAACAATTTAAACAGAGACAGCAGACTGCAGTCTGGCCTGCAGGGATGATTAGAGATTTACAGAGGAAATATATTGCCAGAATCATTTTCAAGTACATTGCCTTTTTGAAAAATTCCTTGCCCATTGCCTACCTACATCATTTTTTTTTTTTTACTAAAGATGACATAAGTACCAACCAAACTTAATGATAGTGTCTTCTTGCTCTGCTCCCTTGAGCTGCCCTAAAAGGCAAGTTCTTTGGTATTGGAATGGGCTCAATGGCTATTTATAAATCAAGACTGTCTTCTTTTGTTATGGAAATGGAGCTTCATTGGAGGTCAGTCCTGGTAAACAAACATTTACAGAAGTTGGTTCCCAGCATCTCTAAACTTCAATTATGCTACAAACTTTTGTAACAAGCCGGGTCACTCTACTACTTACCATACACTCAGATTAGTGGAAGCCTTCCTTTTGCTGAATTCTACTTTGTGTAAAAAATTTCCTAAGTAGGTTGATATTGAATCCTTCATACCATCAATTTTATTACTTCAATAATGTTCTCCTGTATCACTGCTGAGTGCTCAAAGTCACATGGTGTCAGAACTTTGACCAGGTATGAGTCAATACAGTATACAGTATCCCTGACACATTTGAAAAAAAAATCTTCTCTGACCAATGTAAACAGCAGTATAAACCTAAGTGTTACTGTGTGTGTGTTTATGTGTGTGTGTGTGTGTGTGTGTGTGTGTGTGTGTGTGTGTTTTACATGTCACTGTACCATGCCTTTGAGCACCTGTAAATATTCAGTTATTGAGGTATATGTGTGTTTTACGTTCAAATGTTCACATTCTTTGTGAGGCACCCAAGCAGACCTAAGGCAGGCACATTTGTCTGTGGTTGATTGTAGTCTATGGTGGCGGCTCTGCAGGCCAACACTTCCCAGCACAGTTGTCTTCTCCGTCTTTTCGTTCTCTGTTGTAAGCCTGTAGACCACTACATTGTTCATGTTCTCTGACAGCATGACAGAGACTGATGTTACTGTTTCTAATACATAATTCCTGAATTTTTTGTGGAAGTTCAAAACATTTATTTAGGGATGTGTTATAATAACTATAGGTTTTATACCACGTTTGTGATACTATTCAATGTTTCATCTCCTTTTCATGTGGCTTCTCTGTCACAGCACTTAGACTATTCCATCAAAGAACAGAGATCAATTTTCTATGTGTCTCACCATGAACCTCACAATTGTAGTCAAAGAGCAAGGGCAGGATATTTTCTCTCTTGCTGTCTGGGCAAAGCAGAACCACCTAACCTCAGGGTTTCTGACACCCTCAGGATGTGGTTTTCACACTGTGTGTCTTGCACAGTAATATGTGGCTGTGTCTTCATTCTTGAGGCCACTGATCTGCAGGTATGCAGTGCTGACAGAGGTGTCCAAAGAGAAGACAAACCGACCTTTGAAGTCCTCAGCATATGTTGGATTCCCAGTGTTGGTGTTGATCCAGCCCATCCACTTCAGGCCCTGTTCTGGCGCCTGCCTCACCCAGTTCATTGTATAGCTTGTGAAGGTGTACCCTGAAGCCTTACAGGAGATCTTCAGTGACTGTCCAGGCTGCTTCAGCTCAGGTCCAGACTGTACCAGCTGAACCTGTGCTTGGACACCTGTGGAGAGAACATGGGAAAATGAGGGGTCATGGAACTGCCTCAGTTTCCTTTGCAGCTGTGGGATCTGCTGTCTTACATTGGGAAGCTGCCAGCAGGCAAAGGAGTCTCCACACCCACTCCATGTGGTATGATATTGGGGTATAGTAGTTTCTTGAGACAAATCAGGTACTCCCTTGCTGGAGAGGGAGGAGAACCTCAGATTTCTACTCTCAAGGCTTTTGCATAGGGCTGATTTGCATATGACTAGGCATTGAATAAAATCAGATATACAATCTAATACACAAGGATCAGTATCCCTTTCAGGGTCTGATGTTCAAGTCTTCAGGTGGGTTGTGTTGTCCCTCTAGGCCTTATCTTGAGCTGGGTTTGTACCATGATGTCCTCACTCATGTAGATTCTTGTGGATTGATTCTGTCTAACATGGAAACAGAGGCCTATACCTCCCATTCATCATGTTCCTGACCTATTCAGTGGTCATACTCAGTGATTTTATCCTTTCCAGTGGCGACTGCACTCTGCACACTGAGACCTCTGCAGCAGTCCTTCCTTGCCTATTGCTTCTAACTTTGTGCTGTTCTTGAACTGTTAGGGTCATCTGCACTGCCATATCAGTGTCTAACCATTCTTGATGAGACAGGTAGACATAAAGCTCATTTTATTTATTTATTTATTTAATTTACTTATCTATCTATGTATCTATATCTATCTATCTATCAATCTATTTCTTTATTTATTTTGTTTTTTCAACACAGGATTTCTCTGTCTAGCTGTGTGCCTTTCTTGGGACTCCCTTGGTAGCCCAGGCTGGCCTCCAACTCATAGAGATCTGCCTTGCTCTGCCTCCCGAATTCTGATATTAAACACTTGTGACCCAACTGCCTGGCACCTTTATATTTAAAATAATGAAGTATGTGCTCTCTCTTTACATAAGTCACTTAATAAAAGTTACAGATTTGAAAAAGTATGAGGGTATATGGGGAAATTTGGAGAAAATGATGTATTTATATTAATATAATAAAAATGATGAAGCAAACTTTGGAAGAGATAACTCCTCTAGCCTCCTTGATCACCCACCCTCATGTTCTTTACCCACAAAAAGAAAAAGGCACATAATTAGGATAATAAGTACTTGAAAACAAAACATAGTTTCATAATAAATCAACTTACGTGAAAAGACTTAAATGAAAATATAAAATCTAGGTTTATTTTTTGTAGTATTGTAACTGACAATAAATCTGTGCTAAAATAGGAAGAAATTCAAACACAGATAATCCATCCTGAATAATTTGAAACTTCATGAAAAGCTTTTATTCATTTTTATCTCATTTCTCCTCTTTTACAATCCAAACTCAACTGCACATCATTACTGGATTCTGATTCTACCTACTTTCATATTCGATGCTTGTAAGTGCAACAATATATTGAGTGATTGAAACATACAGAGACTGGTATCATAAGAAGCAGAGTTATGAACAGCCTTGGAGGGGGTTGAAACTAGGGAAGTCTTGCATCTGACTTAAATTGAAGCAGTGTTGTTTGAATGTGGATGTTAGTATGTGCTGATAGTGTGGACTAAGGACAGGCAATTATAGCAGGGTGCAAAAAAAAACAGTGGAGTGAGACAGGAAATGAAAGAGATGAGTACAAGTGTGCTGTGCACATAGACCAGACTTTTGTGCTGCACCATCCATGTCCTTGTAGCACAAATGCTTTTTGTCAAAGGAAGTCAACAATTGCCAGCTTCCAAGTACTGCAGTTTGTTCTGCACACTGGGCAGGGAGAGGAATTCAAGGCTGACTGGAAGTACTTTCTGGCCTTCTGTGCATCTGGCTCAAGTACCAATAGAAACCATAGAGATTTGGCTCCCCCTGATGAATCACTGGCTCCTGGCAATTTGTTGGTCTCACTCTGATGGTCAGAGCATCATGTTGACTCCTTTTACATAAAACATTTTGTCAGGGATAATGTCCTGTCTCAAAGTCACGCCATGATTTGGACTTGAGGAAGATGAGATTGCAGCATTAAATAATTTTCTGATAATTTCAGATTATGACCTGAAATCATGTCTTTCTTTTCTTCTGCTCTTGACATGTGGATAAGCATAGGTGACTTCTTGTGGCAATTGAAACTGTTGGGCAACCGGAATCATTTAGATGTAGCCCTTGTCAGATACTGAGAGGGTAGGGCAGGCATGACTCTGTGTGAGACAAGACTTCTCTTATGATCAATTAATTCCTTTTGTGATGTTAGTTGATTCTTGGTCTGAGTGGATACAGATGTGTCATAATCAGTGACAGAGCTAGAGTGTTGGTCTTAGATGAGTTTGAATATGTATCACCCAGGACAAGAAACAGGACATTTTAGTTTCTGAAGTCCTCTGTGCTTCTGTCTACCTCACTGTGGCAACATCTCAGAGCCTCATTGGGAATCACAGATATGTTTTCATCATGGAAGTATGTAGTTATATGGCATTTTATGGAAATAGAACATATGTTTAGTCATTCAAGAACTTATGATTTCTGCAGTAGATTGTCATTGCTTATAAGCCAATTACAATCTGTATATCAATTGTAATAGACTTTCCAAACTTTGGTATTTTATGGAAACCACAATGAGGCAAATTGATGGAGCAAAGGTTAGCTCTTGGTTTTTAGTATTTATCCTCTTTCTACAAGCCCACTTAATGTTCCCTTTAATTGTGTGTGTGTGTGTGTGTGTGTGTGTGTGTGTGTGTGTGTGTGTGTGTGTGTTTAAGATTTGTGGATGTGTACAGTTGTGGACATAGGTTAGTTTGCTTGTGTGTATAAACAAATACATAGGCTAGAGGTAGATTTTGAGTGTCTTTCATCTACCACCTGATAAGCCATCCTTAAAATAGAGTTTCCAACTGAACATGATATTCATCAATTAAGCCTAAATGAATTCTCTATAAACGTCAATGATCCACTTGTCTGTCCCCAGTGTTGGAACTATAGATACCAAATGCCAACCCCTGCATGCTTCTTGGATACTAGGAATCCAAATTTGAGTTTCTTGCTTATACAACTACTTTGTCAACTGAGCTGTCTTCCAAACCCCCAATTTTCTTTCTTTTAGGGCATTTGTGATTGAACCTAGGGCCTAAAATATACTATGTATGCACTGTGTTACTGAGGAATATCAGTTGCCCTCACTTGTCACTCATGTTGAACATGAAATCATTTCTGCAGTACCTTTCCTATGACTATGTGGAAATGACATTAGGAATAGATGAAAAATAGTTCAAAATACTAAGTTTGATACAACAGACATATAGGTGTTATTATATAAATTGAAGATAGTTTTCTTGCGTATGATAATTTAATTTCTATGGATAAACCCCAAAAATAACATTGTTATGTTGCACAGCAATTCCACCCTAATTTATTAGCATCTTCCTTATTAATCACTTGTCAGTTTCTCTGAAGAACCAAGAACAAAGGTCTATGAAAATCAGATAGGATGCCAATATCAGACCAAAGAAACAATTGCAATCAATCCTATTTGCTGAATCAAGGATTTGTGTAGATTGAGTCATCTAAGTAATTTCAGCTAACCCTTAAAAAATACGTACATTACTACCTCCTAAGGCTACATAGAGCAGAAAATATGTAACTGTAAATTAGAGGAAAGTTTAATGGCCTTCAGTCTACCTCAACATCAGTTAAATATTTTTTAACCATGATTACATGGAGATATGAGTAAGGACATTTCTTACCTTAGAAATGATATTTAATGTTTGTTCCTGGGATACTATTTCATATTCTAAAAATAAGAAACACCGTCTCTCAGCAATTGCTTCTAGGGCATGAAAAGACTGTTCCAAGAGTCTTATGTGATATGATCCATCCAGTGAAAGTTAAGGTGGAATTTTCAAAGGATAGAAGACTTGGCTGAAGAACCCTATCCTATCAATCCTTGAAATCTGGATGGACCCAGATCTCACCAAATAACCTCAACCATGAGTCTTTGCTCTACTGTACTTCCCTTTTATTGATTTCCACAAATCCACAGTTAAAGTAGGTTTGCCATGGGACATTTGCATGCAATGGCTAGTTATGAATCATGTCCCATTTTGATCAAATTCCAGTTATCCTACTACCAATAATGCCCACTAGCCTTTCTTGAAGCACTCCAATATGTCAGGTTAGGAGGAAATGGGAGGAAATATTCATGTAAGGAATAATGAGGCTATAAGAGGACTGTGAACCAGAGTGGACATATGAGGGATACCACAGGTATATTAAAACATCCTGAGAAAGGACAAATTGTTAAAAGTGGTAATAGAGTGTGTGGAGTGAAGGTCTTGGTCACAGATGATGCATTGTAGTCTCAGTCAGTGATCCAATATCAACGGAAAATTTTATCAAAGAAGATGAAAAATAGCACCACTATATGTCAATATTTTATGTATAATGCTCTTAAATGTGTGTTAATTAAATTTCCTGAGGTATTCATCATTCATTATATGTATGACATTCTCCTCTCCTACTTCTTTAATCAATAATTAAAAAAGTGCTTTACATTCTTGTTAAACAAAGCTTTATGAAATAAACAAAGGTTCAGATATTGCCAGAGTTCTCAAAAGAAGAAATAAAATGATTAAAAAATATCTTTAAATTATTCAACCTTTTAAGGAACTACGAGTATGGAAATTGAAACTATTTTGAGAATTATTCTTATCACAACCATAATGGCTAAAATAAAGAACAAATTGGCAAATATGCCAAGAAGGGTGAGGAAGAAGGGAATCTTCATTCACCATAGGTTGCATATCCAATTGGTGCATTCACCATAGAAATCAGTGTGGCTAATCTTCCAAATCCCAAAAGTAGTTCTATCACATGACCCAGTTATACTCCTTCTAGGCATATGTGCAAAGGACTGCACATCCTTCTCCACAGACCTTTTCTGTTCTATGTTGATTGCTGCTCCATTCACAACAGGAAATGGGAACTCTTCCCATTAGAGTAATCCTGTATATTTTAATAACCCCTTAGAATCAAAAGGGGCAGCTAAATGATCTTGTGCAACAAGAAGTGAGACCATCACAAACCAGGCTTTCCTGATGCCTTGAAGTTGCCAAACGCTGAGCAAAGGCTGAACTGCCCAGCTCTTTAGACACATGGGATCAGATTTGTGTCTGGTGGAGCTATGCAAAACAGCAGAAGTGACTATGAGACACACAGATTACGAATGTGAAATATGTATAGTACAGCAGAGTCATATATGAACCTGATGCACACATTCCTCAGAGGGAAGAGAAGAGATTTGATAAGGTTTGATGATGCCATGTCTCTCTGTGCATATTTGTGCTTTAATTTGGAAGCATTACCCAAGAGGACAGTCTACTGTCTACAGGGCACTTCCAATGTGGGAACTCCTGCTGGCTGCCTTAAATAGGCTAACCCTGTTGTTTCTCCTCAATGACCTGAGCAACCTACTTTATGATCTCTCTCTGTCTCTACTATCTTTGTCTTGCTCTCAAAATTCATTATTTAACAAGCACACACATTTGAAAGAGAAAAGATGTTTATCGGAGATAATTAGCCAAACCAAACAAAAGACTCTCCTGGCTGATTACAATTCCATCCAAGTTTACCACAAAGTACAGTCATTTCATGTTTCCCTCTCAAATTGACAATAACTCTTTAGTTTCATCTTTCAATATCTTGCACATATTCTTCAAAGGATCTGGCATCTTGTAAATCAAAATGCTATTAGTTTATCATATAGAATCCTCCCAATTTTAATATTCATTTTCATATTGAGACTGTGCATTTCTCTGTGTATGTGCACATGAGTGAATGTGGCTGGGGAAGACAGAAGCGTTTGACAGATCACATGGAGCAATAATACCTTATACTTATGAGTTGATAATTTTTGGTGCTAGGAAAAAACTCAGGTCCTCTCGTGGGAAGGTACATACAGTAGAGACAAGTCCAGGCCCTTTCACCTGCCTCAAGGCTTCACAAGGAGTCCCATCGTAGGTAATGGACTCCAAAAATCCTGCTCATGCATCAGGCATAGGTTCTAATCCTAATGCCAATGGAGCCTCCAAAGCAGATCAAGCTACACAATTGTCTTGCCATGCAGAGTGCCTAGTATATTCCCATGCAGCTCCACAGCCATTGATCCAGCGTTCATGAGTTCCTCCTAGTTTGGTTTGGTCATCTCTGCAGGTTTCCCCATTTTGACCATTTGCTCATAAAATCCCCCTTCTCTCTTTTGACAGGATTCTTGAAGCTTTGCCTGGTGCTTGTCTGTGGGTTTCTGCATCTGCTTACTTCAGTAATTGGAGAGAAGCTCTCTGATGACAAGGTATTCACAGATCTGATCACTGGGGTAAGCCAGTTCTGTATTTCTAGTAGTCCAAGCTAGGGTCATCCTTGGGGATTTCTGGCAACCTCCCTAGCTCCAGGCTTTTCTCTTTCACCATGATATCTCCCTCAATCATGATATCTTTTTCATTGATTTCCCACTCCATCCCTGTTCCAGCTCCACCATCCCATTCCCTTATGTTCTCATCCCCTATCACCTTCTCTCCACTGAACACCCCTCATTCCCAGTTTACTCATGGAGATCTCATCTATTTCCCTTTCCCAAGGCAAACCATGCATCTGTCTTTGAGTCTTCCTTGATAGCTAGCACCTCTGGAGGTGTAGGTTGTGGCCTGGTTATCCTTTGCTTTACATCTAGTATCCACTTATGAGTGGGTACATACCATTTTTGTCTTTCTGAGTCTATGTTACCTCACTCAGGATGATATTTTCTAGTTCCATTCATTTGCCTGCAAATTTCATGATGTCATAATTTTTCTCTGCTCTGAAGTACTCCATTGTGTATATATACCACATTTTCTTAATCCATTTTTTGGAAGGGCAATTTAGGTTGTTTCCAGTTTCTGGCTATTAAAAACCATGCTGCAATGAACATAATTGAACATGTGTCCCTGTGGTATGGTTGAGCATTCCTTAGGTATTTTCCCAAGAGTGGTATAGTTGGGTCTTGAAGAAGATTGATTCCCAATTTTCTGAGAAACTGCCACACTGATTTCCAAAATGGCTGTATAAGTTTGCACTCCCACCACCCTTGGAGGAGTGTTCCCCTGATTCACATCTACTCCTACATAAGCTGTCTACAGTGCTTTTGATCTTAGACATTCTGACAAGTGTAATTGGTATCTCAGAGTCATTTTTACTTTTTAGGTAAAGGAGTAAAACTTAACTCTCTGGGCCAGTGGAAAAGGGAAAAACACAGAGACACTTATTCAGGCTCTCTCTATATCCTACTGTCTTTATTTTTCCCTTTCTTGATTATATACCTCAGCACAATCTTTCAGAGAGTATAAAAATTACAACATGACTACTTTCTCTTTATCTAGTCAATGATTATAATGAATGCAGGTAAAAAACAATGTTTCTCATTTCCCTTATATGATTTACCATTATAAATATAATGGGAGAAAAACAAATTACCCCAAGAAATCACATACATCCGCATCCAAGTAACTTGTTATAGTTTAATAATGTTAAGTAAGCAAGGTGTTTTTTCAGCTAGTTCTCTCACCTGCAGTCTACACTTTGCAATTACAAAGAAAGGATCAGTCCTTTTATTATTTATTAAAATGTAATCAAACAAATTCTTAAAAGAATCACATAGCAAAACTTTTATATATGAAAACAATCATTCATTTCTACTTTAAATCCACCTGGTATATACCCTCTCATCAATAGTGTTTTTTCTTAATTAAATCTCATCAGAATGCTGAGGGAAGAAATGGGTATATGGAATTATAAATCTCAGTTGGTTCCCAACCTCTCCTAGCAAGAAAGGCATGTCAGATAGTTGTAGTCGACTGCCTTTGTTCTTGTTCTTGACCTCAACAATTCCCTCCCTCAACTATTAAATGTCCGACTTTCTAAACATTTAAGCCAGAATTTCTACATGAAAGCCATTAACAAAAACATCTTAACCTCACTTTACAAGCAATCTACATTTCTAAATACATTCTAAGGGTGGTTGTTGCATCATTAATCTGCTCCAGTAGCAATGGATGGAAAAAAGACCATCACTATCATTGTAAAGAGTAGACACAGTGCAGTGAAGTGCTAGAAACCCCCTTTGAGTTTTCATATAACTCATAGGTTAGGAGGGATGTGGTGGCCATGAGAGCCATAAGCAGAGCTATGCTCAATAACAGTATGAGGTCCTGTGGACATGTAGTTCTTGGGGATCTGCCTTTCCAAGGCTCCTTTGAGGAAGCTTTGCTGCCAACCAAGCCATGTTCTAAGAGTTCCAAAGCAGCCTGTTGGTCCTCTTCCCTGTCTGTTGACAGTGCATGTGGTCACAGTCACTGTGAGTTCATGTGTGCATCTGTGATGTTGTGTTATAAAACACGATTTCCTTGATGCTGTCCACAAATTGTGGTTCTGACAGTTATTATACCCCCAACTCTGCATAGATCCATGAGCACTGAAAGGAAGGGGGTGAAACAGACAGCCCATTAAGAATGAACATGCCAAAGGTCATTGAGTTGTGGATTTCATGTTATTATTCTTAAACACAGCAGGATACTGAACAGACATTTTGGAGAGCTGGCTAACCTCTGCTGTCAACTTCAAGTTCTGTAACATGATCCTGTCCCTTTAATATAATCTCATTTTAAAATAGCAACTTTTAGCTCCCAAAAGTTGCCTCTTGTGGAACCTGCTTCAATATACACTGTGGACCATCAAATGTGATGCAAAACCACTTTTTATGGGCAGATCTTGGTCCACTAGCCTCAACCCTCCTTCATTAAGCTAACATTGTGACTCATGTCCTGCTGTACCTGAGAACTGTCACCTTCTCTTCCAGCCAACATATTGCTGATTGCTTGCTATCTGCCCAAACTGCAGTCCCTTCAGGGACTGTGCAAGTGTTATTTTGAATGAGAATATCATACCACAAATAAGATGATAGCTTTGAGTACTTGTTTCAATATTGGTGGAACTGTTTGGGAAGGATTAGAAAGTGTGTCCTTGTTGGAGAAAGTTTGTCATTTGGGAAAATTTTCAGGATTTTAATGACTCATGCTATTTTAGAGGCTTCTGCTTCCTGATTATAAATCAATTTTGAGCCCTCAGTAGCTGCTACATCCACCTGTCTTTATTCAGGCACCATCCACTCTGAGGCTCTGAGGATGTAAGATTAATTAAATGATTTCTCTTTAATTTGCTGTGATCATAGTGTTTTATCACCTCAATAGAAAAGTAAATAAGACAGGTATCCTTATTATTTTCAGGGTAAGAGGAATTCTGCAAAAAATATGATTGGAGATTCTTTGGCTCTTAGAGAAATATGCTTGCTCTGTCAGTGATGATATTTCAACTCATAAATGCAGTATGAACTGTGATGGATTCAGATAACATTGGAAAATTGTGTGGTTTTGATTTTCTAGGTGGGGAGATTACAATATTCCAGCTCCAGTTGAGGGCAGGGTCTGAAGATGGGTGGATGCAAGAGCTGCAACAAGAGAAATCAAACACAGGACACTTCTTATTTTCATTTTAGGAGAGATGTACAGAGAGGAAGTATATCTCAGCGTGGCAGTCCTACTCTGACAGGAGCCATCCTTGGTGGGACCAGTCTTAGCAGATGATGTAAGGAGTTGACAAGAGAAGGAGGTGAGCCAGACCACAATGGTCCTGTGAATCTTTCAGACTGACTGACTAACAGCCAGAGTACTTCTTTATTCATACAGAATTTAGTAAGCAGGGATATGTTCATGATGTTCCAAAATATAGATCATATAAATATTTTTGGGAACCTGTGTCTCATTTAATTTTGCTCATCTTTTAATCATCATTAATAAACTATGACAAAACAGAGTTATCATTTCCAACCATTTTCCCTCAAGTTTTGACATCATTGATAAAGTGGTATCATTTTTAATCATTAGCCATGTAACCCAAATTTTAAGAATGAAGAGGCAAATGGCAGTCTGTTTTCACCCAATAGCTTTTGTAGCTACAAGGACACTAGACCAAAACAAAACCTCTTAGCCAACCTGGGTATAATGGCATGTCCCATTCAGTGTATTATTAACTCTTAATGGTGAGAGTGCCCAAGACAAATCCTCAAGCTAAAGCTGCTGCAATTGTTTTTCAAATTCTGGCATAATACAATGTTAATCCTAACATTCTGTTGTTTCTCGGTCATAAGTCAACACAGTGGCTCTGTATGTGCTAACTTTTCTAAGAAATTGAGGTCGTGACATTTCATTTTTTTAAGTCATTGTTCCACTCCATTCATAGCTCATCAATATAAGTCTCTGTAGGGCTGAGATAACTTCAACTACTATAACTTGTTGGTGTATGCTACATAATTGTTTGATTGTACACTGGAAAAGACTTGCAATCTGATCTGTTGCCAAGTCCTCTGCCCCATTGAATCTTGTTAACTTTTTAAAATTTACTTTGTTTTGAATGTTGTTTTCATGAGTAAACTCAAGAACAGGCGTCTTTATGTGTGTCACAACCTCCAATGCTTGAGGAAGACCTTCAAGTAGATAAGGTATTTCCCCAAAAGTAAGAGGAGTAGTATGTTCAGGAATTTCCTGGGGAAGCTTTGAAGCAGTACTCATGGGAGAAGGCATAAATGATTCATCAGAAATTTTCCATCAATCCAATATCCCCAAACTGTACAAATATAAAGTTTCCCAAATATGCAAAAGTTGGTGATGAATACCACAGGAGGCACAGAGGGCATCGTGTAGCTCAGCTTTGCGGGATCTTTGGCAAGCAGCTGTGATGGCTTAATGACTTCTGTCTTTTCCACCAGATATGGCTGTGCCAGGAGATCTTACTTCTCTTGATGCTTGATTGAAAAAAATCAGTTTCTACAAATTTCCATGATGAACAGAGATGAAAGTCAAGAAGTAATAAGCTGAATTAGCCAAACGCACAGCTGTGTCTCACCTAAACTTGAAATGCACAGTGTTCAGGAAGAAGAGGAGCAGTTGTAGACCTGCTAGGATTTACGATATAAGAATCATAAATGTTCACCCCATAATCCTCTTTGTTTTCCCTTAAACTTATGTACTATTCTAATAAAAAAAAATCTGATCAAGGCTTTGCCTGGAAAATGAAAAGACTCAGAATGTCCATGGATTTCCTTATCATGTAATTCTAGTCACCAAAGCTGTCAGTTGGTATTTTGTTCATGGAATATTATGCCTCAATTTTCTTTTTTTAAATAACAGAAGAAAACATGTAATGTTTTGAGGATATTAGATATCTTCAAAATATTCATGTAGAGAGAATTTCAGGGAAACTGTAAGAAAAATGTAGCCCAGACATCTGAGAGGAGTGTTTAATCTAGTCCTATCCACATAAACTACTGGTGGGAGCCTGTTTTCTGTGTGCTGTGCACCCCCTGGTGGCCCAGAGCAGCGTCACAGTGAGGTTTATGTCTGGATTCACACTGAAGTCCAATCACTGTGTATCTAGCACAGTAGTAAGTGGCGGTGTCCTCAGATCTCACACTGCTCATTTGCAAGTACAGTGTGTTCTTGGCATTGCCTCTGGAGATGGTGAATCGGTCCTTCAGGGATGGTGCATAGTTGATTTGACTGCTATCTTTATTAATATCTCCAACCCACTCCAGCCCCTTCCCTGGAGCCTGTCTGATCCAGTTCATCCAGGAGTCGCTGAATGTGAATCCAGAGGCTGCACAAGAGAGTCTCAGGGATCCCCCAGTCTGTATCAGGCTACCCCCAGATTCCACCAGCTGCACTTCACACTGGACACCTGCAAAAACAGAGAATCATATTAGAGTACTGCCACAAAGACTCACTTTGATTCCTGCTCATGTCCACTAATACACTCAGTATCTCTGCTTCTTCATATATTACCTTTAAAAAGAGCAACAAGGAAAACCCACATCAGCCCCAAATCCATGGTGTGCTCTGTGTTCAGTGCTGGTCACTGATTGGGGAGACCTGGGAATCCAGGGCTGATTACTTTTGCCTGAGATTCAGGGTCAGTGCTGGCCTGGTTTTCAAGAGAAGAGAGAGGCATCATTTGCATGCCTTCTTGCTATACAACAAGTTTTGTAGCTGGTGCTGAGAGATGACATGTTCTATTTTCTAAATGTTCTGCGGGAGTCTGGTAATAAAGACAATGATAGGAAAATTTTGTATATGATACTAAGGTGTTTTTTCTTGGTACACACTTAGTATTATCTATTTCATTGAATTCTCACAAACAAAAGATGCATTTTACAGTTAATTTAGCCAATTCTTCATGTCCTCTTATAAATGGTAGTA
>NW_023411716.1:10346-32750 GCF_903995425.1 Onychomys torridus | reverse complement strand
GTCACCTAGATAGCAGCTTCTAGGCATGGCAACTTGGCTATCTTAAGACCTGAAGGGCAGGAATGCAGAGCTCGCAGGGAGAGAGAGAGAGAGAGAGAGAGAGAGAGAGAGAGAGAGAGAGAGCCCTGAGTGTGTTCTTTGGGTCTTAAGCTAGCCTTTAATAGAGGTTAGGCTTTTGTGGTGTTTTAAAATTACATCTCTTGTCAGTATCTGATCATTTATCAGATGAAAGAAAAGTATAATATTAGAAACAAACAAAACATTTAATGAACAATTGTCATTAATTATTTTTAAAGATTTCAATTTAAGGCTATAAAATTTGAGATCTCTAAGTTTTGACACTAAGACTCAATTATTAGATAACAGGATATCTAGAAGTACCTGAGAAATAACTGCAGAAAATCCTGAAGGAGAATACAATTGTGGTGTTTGTTTGTTTTGTAAGAAAGAAAATTTAGAGTCAGCTGATATTGTAAATGAAAAAAATGTGAATAACATCTAAGCATGAGGGACTGGAGAGATGAGATGTTTCAGAGGTTAAGAGCATTGGCTGCTCTTCCAGAGGTCCTGAGTTCAGTTCCCAGCAACCACATGGAGACTGATAACCATCTATAGTGGGATCTGGTGCCCTCTTCTGAAATAAAGCTGTACATGCAAATAGAGCACTCATACATAAAATAAATTAAAAAAATCCAAGCATGACAGATCCAGAGGAAGAACTTGTTTAAAGAATTTAGCTATTACTATATTTTTTAGGCAGTTTGATACAACATATCTTTAGGATGCACCAAACTAGTGTTTGGCAAAAAAAAAAAAAAAAAAAAAAAAAAACCAAAATTTAAACAATCTATTTTTTATTGACTGTATTTTGGTTTACTTTCCTAAGGCCTTCAAGGATATTTGAGAAGTAAATAATTATATTTATATTTTTGTGCCATTGTATTATTTTGTAAAAATATATCTTAAACTCTTTGATTTTAATTTATTTTATATTTTTAATACATCTTAAGACTTTTTATATTGTTATTTTAATTTTGTTATGTTGTACAAAAATAAAAATGTAAAATTGAAGTTTCAGTAATCAAAGACAGAGTACAATTTGTTATTTTGTTAATGTTGCTAGTGTGTTATTGAATGGATGCTAATTTAACCATGTATTTAACCACTTATTAAATATTTTGTAATTTAAGTAAACTTTTTTTTAACAGCCAAATCATCTTTATTGAGGGAATTGGTCTCTAGGGGGAAGGGCCCGTGGTCCTCACTGCACAGCTTGTTCATTGACACTGCCTCTAGAATCCTATGGCATCATCACATCTGGAAGCTAGGGAGGGCTGGACAAGGGCTCAATGTTCAGGGCCTCAAAGGCATCATCTGCACCCAAGGCCAGGCCTACTGTGGCTGGGGCTTGTATCCATGCTGTCTGGCTAGTGAAGCCACACTCGCCCAGAGCTGTTCTGTCCTCAAGCAGCTGGTCATCTTTGTACAGCCACTTCTCTTCTGGAGGCCACTTGGGGATGCCTTGGACAACACGCTTTAGCTGGAACACGGTACACGACTCCTTGCCCTCCATGAAGATGGTGGTCTTGTGCAGGCGGATCATGAGAAACACCTGAGGAGGGCAAGCATGTGTCAACAGCAGCATGGGGTCACCAGCCTTGCCCTGTTCCCTCCCGTATCATCTAGCGCCCTCCCACACATCCCTGAGCCCCTCACACCTGCCATAAACTTTGATTTTAAGCAAACTTTGTTTTTACTTATTTTCACTAGGCTTAACCATGAAAACAAATATAGAAGGTCAAAGCTACTTTTTAAAGGGTTCATATTTGTATTTAGAATGACTATAAACTTAGTTTTGAGCACATTAAAAAATTTGATCATTTATAAGTTGATTGATCATTAATTTGTATGTTTTAACTATTTTAACGGTTTACAGCAAGTTAATAGCTTTCATAAGATTAGGATTTTACAGTTTTAGACATACATTTCCAAATTAATTA
Source organism: Onychomys torridus (assembly GCF_903995425.1). Lineage (NCBI taxonomy): Eukaryota > Metazoa > Chordata > Mammalia > Rodentia > Cricetidae > Onychomys > Onychomys torridus. The sequence continues at coordinate 30,750 of NW_023411716.1, read as the reverse complement.
TTGTTAACCAGAGAAAACCTTTACATCTACAGGAATTTATCATAAAGAAATCAATTCTAAGCCAAAATATCTTGGAGACTTGTCAGTGTTTCTTTAGTCTAAAAGGAAGACAGTATGGATAAGGTTTTTTGTCTGTTTATTTGTTTGTTTTGTTTTTTTGAGACAGGATTTCTCTGTGTAGTTTCAGTGCCTGTTGTGGATCTCACTCTGCAGACCAGGCTGGCCTATTACTCACAGAGATCCCCCTGTGTCTGCCTCCCAAGTGCTTGGATTAAAGGTGAGCTTAACCACTGCCAAGCAAGACTAAGTTTTAACAGTGTTATCACAGTTGGTTTATATCACATGGTCATCTTAAGATGGTAATGAAATTATGCGGTATGTATTTTAACCTTAGTAAAGATGGCTACCATGCACGCTATCTTTTTATCCTCAAGAGGCATCAGCTAAGAGGAAGAAAAACTATATGACTGTTATTTAAAAATTTGCATTTTATATAATATGCTATAGAAGATCTAATTTTTATACAAGACTTGAATCATATATACATAATAAATAATCATATATATATATATATATATATATATATATATATATATATAATTACAGTAAATTAAAATTACCTGTGTGTAGGTCATTTTTCCTTCAGCCTTTTGTTACAAATTTGAAGTTAAATTAAAAAAAAGTCTGTAACAGGAGACTTTACAGACTTTTAACCGTACCCAATGAACTTATAAATCTTGAGATAAGGAGAATATTGAATAGAGAGATACCTCTATTCTCTAGGTGCTAATTAAACATAACATCAGTTACTATTGAGCCATATGTTTTCCAGGATACCCATATTGATGAGGGTATGCAAACTGGAGATCCAAAACTATCCATTATGATCAGACAACTCTGATTCTTCTAAATCCATGCAGTAAACTCTCATCCAAATTTAAATAAAGAGCAAAGTCAGTTTAAATATTAACGGCTGAGAAGCATCTAATTAAAGCTGATGGATTCTAGCAAGTATGACTTCTAAGCTATATCACCTGGGATGGGTTCAAGCTTGAGGAGCAGGTGGAAATTGTATATAGCATACATATTCTTGTCATCAGGGTGAGAGCCCCAGTAAGATTCTGTGACCATGGTGATGCCTTGTAGCTGGAGTTACCTTTCATCGACCCTGACAAGACCTGTGAAGATGTGTGGCAGAATAATTATTTTCTCTCTGTCACCTTCTCTCCTTTTTTCCTCCTAGAGGTTCTAATCAATACATTACTATACTCCAGCTTATCAAATGATTCACATGGAGTTTATTCTCCCTTTTCGTGGGCTAAGAATATGAAGTTGTAGAGTTGTTGCTCTGAATATTTGGTTCCTTTCCATCTTAACAAATATCTCAATAATTGTATGAAATGCTTTTTCTTAGAGAACTGATCAGATCCCATGTTAAATTTCATTCTCACCTACAGTCATGACTCCTCGGGTGAGAAGACCGGGTTTCCCAACACCTAAGTCCATGTAAAAACAACTTCTCTTACCTTCCCTGATAGTTGTGAGTCCCATGTTGCAGAGCCAGCTCTGGTGCTTTCCCTAAAGGCTTTACAGGAGCCAGGGAAAAAAGAAACCATACTTTATTCAAAGGCAATTCCTGAAATCTAAACACATGAAAAGTAAACACACAATACAAAACTTTAAATATTGACTTGTTGAAGATCTGCCCATTCTTTGGAAGACACATTCAGAATTAGTTTGCTCTTGCTTGTGCTGTAATAATATTTAATTGTGATAGATAGTTCTATTAATTAACTTCACACAACCTACCATCACCTGGAAATTTAGTCTCAATGAGTTTTTTTCCTAGGTCTGGTTGGCCTTGGACATTGCCTAGGTTGCCTTAATTAGAATGGAATGACTCAAAATGAACATGTGTGGCACTATTCCCTTCTTTATAGTACAAAATCACAGAAGAGGAGAAAAAGATGTATATAACAGTAGAGAAAATGTCTGCATGCATGCATTCTCCCTCTCCTCCTAGCTGTGGTTGTCATGTGACCAGCTGTTTCAAGTTCCTGCAGTTGTGACTGCCCAAAGTGATGGACTGTAACCTGTGACTGTGAACTGAAATAAACCTTGCCCTCCTAAGTTTCCCTAAGATTTCTTTTCCAGACTGTTTTATCACAGCAGGAGAAATGAAAACTACAATTATCACAAGTGAAATGTGGTGACAGTGCACATCTGGTCTCACTGGTGCCTCTGCTCTCCTCTGTCCCTCTGATAATCCTGAGAAAATGAAATTCTGGTCAAATTCTAGTCTCTCATGCAAATGCAACACTTAGAAAGATGAGCCTGAGGGGTCACCTCTGGTGTTGGCCTTTTTGATTCCAGATTCTAGATCAAGATAAGCAGACCCACAGTAGTCAGATGATAAAATTAAGGAGTACAAATATGAATATATGAAAGGTTGATGATACAGCTCAGTGGTTAAAGCATCCAGTATGCACAAGATCCTAAATTCAATCCCTAGAAGCACACACAAACAATTATAAGCTTTCTGAGTGTGTATATCTAAAGGCAGAGATTTCCTGTCCTGTGGCTGCTCTCAAACACAGTGAGGCTTATCTGAGTTATAAATGTTTGGCCAATGGCTTAGGCTTATTGCTCATTAGCTCTTACAATTCTGAGTTAAACCATAGTCCTTATTCACTCTCTGTCATGTGAAGGTACCTTTATTATTAAACATGGCAGTTTCAGAGACTCAATCTCCATCTAGCTGGTATCTCCAGAGTCCACCCTTCTTCCATCTACCATTCTCCTAGTTTGGCTCTCCAGCCTAACCTTATTCTGCTCAACTACAGGGCAGTCAGTTTTTTTTTATTAAGCCCATCACAACAATCAATCTTTACAGTGTCCAAAACGATTATAACTCCAGCACTGGAGAGGATAAACCAACACTTGGAAGTGGTACACAAGATTGGAGTATGTAGTGAGACCACAATCTCAAAAAAAAAAAAAAAAGAAAAAAGAAAAAGGAAAAAAAAGTAAAGGGGAGTGAGAAATAGTACCCAAACCAAAGTAGGAAGAGTAGAAACCAAACACTGCTGGCAAAATGGTGCTTGCTGCCAAGTATGACAACCTGCATTTCATCCCTTGCACCCACTTAGGGAAGGAGAGACCAACACTTGCAAATGTTTCTCTTGCATACACTCTTCAGCTATGGTGTGCAAGAACACAAGCATATACAAATAAATAGAATTTTAAAAACTCTAACTCCAGAGGCAAGGCATGGCACACACCATTAAACCAGGAATCCAGAGGTAGGCTAGATTACCTCTTGAGTTTAAAGGAAGCATGGTAGACATACAGAATTCCAAGACTGCCAGGTATACACAGAATTAGCCAAAAATATAAAGGAATAGGGGAAAATACACAAAAAAAAATCTAGAGGAGTAGAGAAAACCAGAACTCTCCTGCTTCTCCAATAATCTGAAACCAAACGTGGACGTATGTTTGCAAGGAGAGGTAACATGTGAGTAGGACAGCTAGATACCAGATGAGAACTAGAAACATGGAACTTTAATTGTTTTTAAGATTTATTTTCATGATGGCTGTGGTAACTCTTTCTCTCTCTCTCTCTCTCTCTCTCTCTCTCTCTCTCTCTCTCTCACACACACACACACACACACACACACACACACACACACACACACACACACACACACACACACACACACACACACACACACCTTTGATCTCTGCACTGGAGATGGAGGAGGATCTGTGACGTGGAGGTTAGCTGGGTCTACATAGCCAGGAGAAAAACGCAACATAATAGGATAGCTACACAATAAACTCAACCTGACAATTGTTTTCAATTTTATGTGTGTGGGTTTTGCCTGCCTCTCTGTGCATCACTTACATGCAGTGCTCAAGGAGACTACAAGAGGGTGACAGATCCGGTAGAACCATAGCCAGGGGTTGATAGCCACCATTTTTTAAGGTGCTGGGACATTGAAAGCCATCTCTCTGGCCCCTGAACTGAGCATACCTAAAGGAACCTAAATAATCTAATATAGAAGGACATAATCAGCTAGGTGGGAACCTTATGTCTGAGGGACCACATGGCCAACCAGGGTTTGGCAGAAGGTTGGAAGGACCTTTAGTACAACAGGGAGGTGGAATGAGGTTTGGGGGTCCTGTGCTAGGAGGTGGCCTGAGAACTAAAGCACCTGTGGGTCAAGGGGGTCCACGATTTCAAGGTGGTCACTCTGTAAGGTTTGATGGACAGCCAGGTCAGTCATCACTTTTGCCAAGATATGATGGAACACACAGCCTGCCAGGTCCTAGATTTGAAAGAGCTGGTCAGCCATGTCCACAGAGACTTCCTGGGCCACCTGGTCAGCAGGTTCAAGTGAGATTTGATAGTGTAACTCAAAGATTTGATGGGCCACAACAGCAGCAAGCATCAAGATCTGATATTCCTCTTTGTGTGCAAGGTACCAGATTTGACAATCATCCTTCCCAAAGGCTTGACTCTTTCCATCAGACTGGCCCATATAATGACCCACCTGGCAATGCTTTGAATATTCCAGATCAAGGATTACAGTTCCAAAGAAATGAAGAGATATTTGACACACCTCAAGGACCAAATTTTAATGGACCTCATGGCCCAAAGAATTTCCCAAAGGCCCCTAACAGAGCGTCAGGACACTATTTGAATGAACAGAATCTTGAGAGTTTTCAGTTGGGAAACTTGGGCAATTTACCTAGTCCAATGTCAGTAGGAGCTCTTCAGACATCTCAACAGGTTCTGACTGGTGTAGCTCAGCCAGTAGCATTTGGTCAAGGACAGCAGTTTTTACCAGTTCATCCACAGAAGGCTGGAGCTTTTCATCCAAATCCTTCAGGAGGTCTTCCTAAGGCATATCCTGATCATCATCTCGGTGAGGTGGATGTGAAGGAATTGTATGCAAAACTGGTAAAAACGGGAATTCTCAAATTGTCCCAGCCCGACTCAACTGCAACCCAGGAAAAGGAGGCTGATGCTCAGGCTCCCCCTGAAGAGGCAAAGGATCAGAATGAAGATCAAGATGCTCCAGATCTTACTAATTTTACAACTGAAGCATTGAAACAACGTTATGACAGTGTTATAAACCGGCTGTACACTGGGATTCAGTGTCCTTCTTGTGGAATGAGGTTTGTGACATCCCAGAGAGATGTTTATGCAGATCATTTGGACTGGCATTATCGGCAAAATAGAAGCAAGAAAGATGTTAGCAGAAAGGTCACTCATAGACGTTGGTACTACAGTTTAACAGACTGGATAGAATGTGAAGAAACAGCTGATCTGGAAGAACGGTCAAAAAGCCAGTTGTTTGAACAGGTTCATGAAGTGGTTGTCCTCAAATCTCAGGAGGCTTCTAAAGAAAAGGAGTTCCAAAGGGTCCCTGCTGGACCAGCTGGAGCACTTGAGAGTTGTGAAATTTGTCAAGAACAATTTGAACAGTTCTGGGATGAAGAGGAGGAGGCATGGCACTTAAAAAACGCTATTGGAGTAGACGGAAAGATTTACCATCCATCGTGTTATGCGGATTACCAAAATACATCTTCTTTTGATTGGACACCATCTGCCATCAAGACTCCAGTTGAAAACCCTTGGAACATTAGGGTGAACATTGTCCAAAAGGAATCGCAAGACCCCTGTGAAAGTCCCAAAGTAAAGGAAGAGCACGTTGATGCCCCACCAGCCTGTTCAGAAGAAAGTGTAGCAGCACCCACTGACATTAAAACAGAAAATGATACAGTTGAGTCAGTTTAAATCAAATGAGAAAATATGGTTTTGTTTTTTAACAAAAGCTGCTTTTGGATTTAGAAAGTGAAGACTTTTTATGTCTATATAGAAATATATGTGTATAAATTCTCTTATCTGTGGCAGGACCTTCAGCTATCATTTGGTTTATAAACACATTTTAGTATTTGCATTTCCTACTGCCTGCACACATTCAGGTGCTTGTTGTGTGAAAGTTCTGTAGACGAGTGCAAATTTAACAAAATGAAATTGTATGTGTCAAAATGTACGAGTTTCACTTGTGAACTGTAAATTATAAATAAAAATATTTTGCTAAAATAAAACAGTTGGGTTCTCGTCCTCATCCTTGAACAGCTACAACACTCCCTGATCCAAGCCCTCTGAAGTAGCTGTGACACTACATTCTCACATAAGTGTTTGGTACAAGACTCATCTGTGCTGTGAGCTCACACACATCTCCCTCCAGAGGCTGAGGCAGTGTTCATCCTGAGCACAGGGCACTGTTCCTGTTCACAAGGGCAGACCAGGTTCTCGGGCCCACCAAGTCCTCAGGTGACCAGACACCTCCAGGATCGGGATGACAATTGTCTGCATTGACTGCCTCAGCACTGTGTTGTCTCTGAACAGTGATGGCTGGGTGGGGATATTTCCCGCTAGACACAGCCTAGACACAGCTAGACACCGATGTTGCTTCTGGTATGTGGAGGGTAGAAACTGGGACAGATCTACAATGCATGGAATGGCTCACAACAGCAGATTCTCCTATGCAAATGGCCGTGGCCAAGGCCAAGAAGCCTTGGCCTGGACAAAATGGGATCAAATAACCATCAGATTTCCCCGGTCTCTGGAGAATTCTTGGCTTGATACAATGCATATTTTAAATTATTGAAGTAAAAAACAATGAAAAAAAAATACAGTAACAGGATAGAATATATTTCCCCGAGCATGGAACCTAGGATGCAGAAGAAAGCATCCATAACTGTCTGGCCACTGCATACTGAGGAGTCCCAGAATGAGCAGCAGCTTTAGAAGCTCCCACTGGGAGCAGCAACAGCTGGAGCATCAGCTGACCGAGCATCAGCCCTGGTGAGACATGCAGGGCATCCTTACATCACAGGTATCAGATACCCCAGAAAGCAGGCTTGAGCAGCTGGGGTCTGTCCATTTCTACAGTGAAGAAGCCATAGTGAGGAGAGCACACTCAGTCAGAGCGCGTGTGGTAGCTGGACTGGCATTGCTAGAGGCTATGTTTTGTAACCTTGGAGGCAAAGTGGAGATGCCCCGGGAGAGATGAATGGCAGGCAGTGGTGGTGGCTTGAAGATTGGAGCCAGAGGTTTTGGACCCCAGTAGCAGAGAAGATCTGTCTGCAGGCAGGGGAGGGTGACCCTGCAGGGCACCATGGGTTCCTGCATGTGAGATAAAGCCTCCAGATAAAGATGCCAGGGGTGCACCCCTGGTGGTCCAGGAAGCAGTTGCCTTTCAGTCTGAGTGTGTATGCATTCAGGGAACACCAAGGTCCTTGTGGAGATGAGGCAGCATCCCCAAGGATGAAGCCTGGTGGAAGCAGTGCTGCAGATGCAAGGGGGACTGCTGTTGGAGAGCCCAGGTATGGAGAGTGCCACAAAGATTTTATGCACAGGGTCTGACTCCCTGGCAGAGCCTTACGCCAGGATGAATGTCAGGCTACCATAAGGCAGCACACAAGATACAAGGCCATCAGCAGAGCAGATAGCAAGACCAGCATGCTGAATTGTAGGGTCCTAGGGACAGGGAGGCAACTTGAGCACATGCAGCATGGGAGATTGAAGGCCCTCGGGCCCCAGGGCTTGGATTGTAAAACTGAATGGTTTGGAGTCAGCAGGCAAATCCATGCAGCCTCTGTTTGCTGGCTGTGAACAAACATAGGGCTCCCTTTAGAGACAGCTTCCTGGTTGTTGCTGGCAGCACAGATAACTCTTTGGAAGAGGTCTGCAGCTCCTCAGCTATGGTGACACAAACATTGCCCCGGGACAAATTTCTTAGGGCCAGGCTACCAGGCCATAAAGTGCCTCTGAAGCCAAGAGGAAAAGTTTTAGAGACTCTTGTGTAAACTGGGATGTTACATTCAAGGGACCTGCAACAAATTTTTGGTTGTGGGGCTCTTTATATTTAGAACTTTTTGCTTCATATTCATTATGACTCTGACAGCTCCACAGAGATTTCAGGGCAGTAAATGAGCCAGGCCCATATATTGAGATTTCAGTGGAACTTTAAGCCTAGTATCAGAACTGACTGAACTTTTCAGACTTAAGGAATGGAATGCACAAGAGTAGTTCATTGCAATGGGACAGTTTTGGCTATACACACACACACACACACACACACACACACACACACACACACACAAATCAACTCTGATGAAGACACACTGTTTTATGTAGAAATGTGACTGTTTGTGTAAAAATGAAACTGTTTTTTATAGGAATAGCAAAGTTTGTTTTCTCTGCCGAGGCTCAAGATGTAGCTTAACAAATCCAAAGTAAGGGGGGTTTGTTATGTTCCTAGGTCTACAGTTCCCAAACCAAAGTAGGAAGAGAAAGAAGTCTACCTGAGTCCAACCCAGGTTTCAGTAGACTAGTGTCAGAAACTAAACACTGTTGGCAAAAGGGCTAATGGTGCTGGCTGCCAAGCATGCTAACCCGAGTTTCATCCCTTGCACCCACGTAGGGAAGGATAGACCAACTCTTGCAAATGGTTCTCTTACATACACTCTTCAGCTATGGTGTGCAAGAATATAAGCATATACAAATAAATAGAATTTTTAATACACCACTCCATAAGCAAGGCACAGAATACACCATTAAAGCAGGAATCCAGAGGAAGGCTGGATGATCTCTTGAGTTTGAAAGAAGCTTGGTAGACATACAGAATTCCAAGACAGCCTGGTCTACACAGAAAGACCCTAACTCAAAAATATAAAAGTATAAGGGAAAAATACACAAAACAAAATCTAGAGGAGTAGAGACAAACAGAACTTTCCAGCTTCTCCAAGAATCTGAAACCAAATGTGGACATATGTTTGCAAGGCGAGGTTACATGTGGAGAGGACAGTTAGATCCCAGATGAGAACTAGATACATGAAACTTGAATTGTTTTTAAGATTTATTTTCATGATGGCTGTGGTAACTCTCTCTGTCTCTCTCTCTCTGTCTCTCTCTCTCTGTCTCTCTCTCTCCACACACACACACACACACACACACACACACACACACACACACACACACACCTTTCATCCCTGTACCGGAGATGGAGGAGGATCTGTGATGTGGAGGTTAGCTGGGTCTACATAGCCAGGAGAAAACTGCAACATAATAGGATAGCTACACAATAAACTCAACCTGACAATTGTTTTCAAATTCATGTGTGTGGGTTTTGCCTGCTTCTCTGTGCATCACTTGCATGCAGTGCTCAAGGAGACCACAAGAGGGTGACAGATCCGGTAGAACCATAGCCAGAGAGGGTTGATAGCCACCATTTATTAAGGTGCTGGGACATTGAAAGCCATCTCTCTGGCCCCTGAACTGAGAATACCTAAAGGAACTTAAATAATCTAACATAGAACATGAGGAAAGCTTTAAGGAACAGACACATTTATCCTCAAGGAGACCTCAAGCAGAGAGCAGAGTGAAGTCCTGAGATCCACAGACCCAAGAACTGACAATGTAAAAACAGGTTTTATGCAACACCACACCCTGCTGCCAAAAACATCTTCTTAATATGGGCAGAGCATGACCTAGGGTGGTGATACATGCCTTTTATCCCAGTAAAGTCCCGGGGCAGAACCAGGTGAATCTCTGTGATTTGGAGGCCAGCCTGGTCTAGAAAGTGAGATCCAGGACAGATAGCAAAACTACACAAGGAGAACCTGTCTGGAAAAAATAAAAACAAAAAAACAAAAAAAAATATTGGCAGAGCATGCAAGCAGATATTGGAGAAGGAATACAGCTGTCTGTGCCTTGACCTTGGGGATTAAAATTAATCAAAACCTTGTATGGATGGACAGAATGGCAGTTATCTCCAATGCTTAGCATCCCACTCTTCCACTGGCCAAAGATGAGGCCACCATGATTGGTCCTGACATCAGATTTCAAGAACTGTTTTGGCAGAAATGGAGATATTCTCCTTTGTATTGGTTTGTTTTTGTTTGTTGAGTTGGTTTTGTTTTGTTTTTTCAGCACAAGGTTTCTCTGTCTGGCTCTGGCTCTCCTGGATCTCACTCTGTAGCTGGCCTTGAGTGCCTGTTTCTGGCTCCTGTGTGTTGAGATAAGAAAGCCCTGATTAGATATTCTAAAGAGATACTTGTGGGCCTTCACTGGCTATTATAGAGTTGAGACAATACCCCCATAATGGGACTTCCCCAAAAAACATTTTTTCCCTGACTGGTATAGTACTATGTAGCCCATGCTGGCCTCAAAATCAAAGGGATCTGACTCCTTCTGTATTTTGGGAAGAAAGGCATGCACCACCATACTGGTTCTCATTTTGTCCACACTAAATCTGATCCACATAATTCATTCAGAAGATTTCACTTCATTGTAGTTAGAGTTTTCCTGCCTGGCCCAGTCGGGACAAATCTCTCTTACCCGCCAGTCCCACAGTCGCTCAGACCCAAACAAGAAAGCACACAGAAACTTACATTTTTAGAAACTGTATGGCTGTGGCAGGCTTCTTGTTATCTATTTCTTCTATCTTAAATTAACCCATTTCTGTTAGTCTATACTTTGCCACATGTCTCGTGGCTTACCAGTGTCTTTACATGTTGCTTCTCATGGCGGCGGCTGGTGGTGTCTCTCCCCAGTCTTCTACTTCCCAGAATTCTCTTCTCTCTTATCCCGCCTATACTTTCTGCCTGGCCACTGGCCAATCAGAACTTTATTTACACAGAGCGATATCCACAGCACTTCATGTAGACCTTTTTTAAAATTTCTTACAGGGGACTAGGCTGCAAAAGAAAGTGGACCTCTGTGAGTGTGAGGATTAGACTGGGGTCCAGGTGAGCTACTTCTATATAATAGTTGTAATCAATCTAAAAATGAAAACAGAACAAAACAACACAACAAGAAATTTTCAGTGGACATGATCATATTCTTTTGGACATTAAGTCCAACCAAATAGAAAAGAATCATTGGGACCTAAAGGCAGCATACATCTTTGGAAGACTCTTACAATCTTAGCTCCAGTCACATAAAAGTCAAAATGAGTCTCTCACAAGAGAGGCCATTTCATGTCCTTGTAATCCCCACTGCTTAGATACTTTTGTATTTGTTTTTGTAGACAGGGTCTCTCTCTCCCCCCCCTCTCTCTCCTTCTCTCTCATTCTTTGTCTTTCTTTTGTACTTGACTGCTATCTCTTCATGTATACCTGCAGAGTTGCACACCAGAATGGAGTACTAGATATAGTTTCAGGTGGTTGAGAGCCAACATGTGGTTGCTGAGAGTTGAACTTAGGACCTCTGGGAGATTTTCCAGTGCTCTAAGTTTCTGATCCATGTTACCAAATCTAGGCACAGTTTTTCTGTGTAGCCCAGGTTGTCCTTTAACTTGGTCTGTAGACTAGGATGGCCTTGATTCAGAGATTTACCAGGTTCTGCTCCACAGTGCAGTGATTAAATGTGTGAACAACCAGCACCTCCCCTTCCTTTCCTGTTCTTATTCCTAACTTGAAGTTCTTTTAAATTAAGGTACACACAAATATGTAGACACACACACATCACATATACATGCTTGAAAAGAGAGGAAATCTAATGACGGAGGTGAAAATACACACATATCTGAATAAGGGAGTGATATTGATTAATAGAATAGTATTTGTGGGATCTTATGGATGCTTCCATTATTTATTTATCTTTGTTTTAAGAAAGAATCTGGTAAAATCAGGATATTTCAAATTGTCCCAGCCTGATTCTACTGCAAAGCAGGAAAAGGAGGCTGAGCATGAAGAGGTGAAGGATCAGAATGAAGATCAAGATGATCCGCATCTTACTAATTTTACATGTGAATAATTGAAAATCATGACAGTGTTATAAACCAGCTGTATACTGGGATTCAGTGTTATTTAGTGGAATGAGGTTTATGACATCCCAGAGAGATGTTTATGCAGATCACTTCGACTGGCATTATCTGCAAAACAGAACTGAGTAAGATGTTAGCAGAAAGGTCTCTCCTAGACATTGGTACTACCGTTTAACATACTGGGTAGATTTGGAAGAAATAGCTGATCGGAAAGATCATGCAGAATACCAGTGTTTCTAAAAGCTTCATGAAGAGGCTGTCCTCTAATCTCAGGTATCTTCTAAAGGAAAGGAGTTCCAAAGTGTCCATACTGGATCAGTTGGTGTATTTGATCCGAAGCTCAAGAAAACAACAACAACAACAACAACAACAAATATCAGAAGCCAACTCTCCCATCCAGGGTTCTCTCATTGTGCAGTATGCCTGTATTTAAACCTCCTCTCTCCTTCCATAAACAGTATTCAGTATTCAAAAAAAAAAAAAGAAGAAGAGGGCATCAAGATCATGATGGGGAAACCCACAGAGACAGATGACTGGTGCTAATTGGAGCTCACTGACTCTTGACTGACATCTCGGGAACCTGCATGGGACTGAACTAGGCCCACTGAATGTGGGTGACAGTTGTGTGGCTTGATCTGTTTGTGGGGTCACTGGCAGCAGGACCAGGCCTTTTCCCAGGTGCATGAACTGACTTCAGAACCTATTCCCTGTGGTGGGATACCTTGCTCAGCCTTGATACAAAGGGGAGCGGCTAGGTTCCAGTTCAACTTGATATTCCACACTTTGTTGACTACCAAGGGACGCCTTACCCATTCTGAGGAGTAGATGGGGAGGGAGGGGGTACTGCGGTTGGTATGTATAATGGAAAAATTTTAATAAATTAATTAATTAAAATAAACCCAAAGTGTCCATTTTCACTTGTGAAGTATAAATTATAAATAATAATATTTTGCTATAATAAAACATTTGAGTTGACATCCTCATCTTTGAGCAGCTACAACATTCCCCTATCCCAGCCCTCTAAAGAAGCTATGATACTACATTCTCACATAAGTGTTTGGTACAAGACTCATCTGTGCTCTGAGCTCACGCGTATCTCCCTCCAGAGGCTGAGGCAGGGTTATTCCTGAGCACAGGCCACTGTGCCTGTTCGCACAGGGTAGACTAGGTTCTCGGGTCCACAAAGTCCTCAGGACCAGACACCTCCAGGATTGGGATGACAATTGTCTGCACTGACTGCCTCAGCACTGTGTTGTCTCTGAACAGTGGTGACTGGGTGGGGATATTTCCCACTAGACACAGCCATGGTTTAGCCCAGTGCACTGGACTGTGCTGCTGACACTGGTGTTCCTTCTGGTATCTGGAGAGTAGAATCTGGGACAGATGTACAATGCACAGAACAGCTCACAACAGCAGATTCTCCTATGCAAATGGCCATGGCCAAGGCCAAGAAGCCTTGACCTGGACAAAATGAGATCAAATAACCATCAGATTTCCCTTGGTCTCTGGAGAATTCTTTGCTTGATCCAATGCATATTTTAAATTAGTTATGTTAAAAGTCTCAGTAACTAAAAAAATACAATTTATTTTCCTGAGCGTGGAAACTAGGATCCAGAAACCAGCATCCAGAACTGTGCAGCCACTGCAGACTTAGCAATCCCAGAATGAGCAGCAGCTGTAGAAGCTCCCACTGGGAGCAGGAGCAGCTGGAGCATCAGCTGACCCAGCATCAGCACTGGTGAGACATGCAGGGCATCATTACATCACAAGGAGCAGATACTCCCGAGAGCCACCCTGAGCACCGTGGGACTGTGCATTTTCTGCTGTAAGGAAGCCACAGTGAGGAGAGCATAATCAGTCAGAGTGTGTGTGGGAGCTGGACTACATGATAAGAAGTATGTTCTGCAACCGTGAGGGCCAAGTGGAGATGCCGTGGGAGTGGTGAATGTCTGGCAGTGGTGGTGGCTTGCAGAATACAGCCAGAGGCTTTGGACTCCAGCACCAGTGTAAGTCTGTAAGCAGGCAGTGGGGGTGATCCTGCAGCACACCATGGGTTCCTGCTTAGGAGACTAAACCTCCAGAGAATGATGCCAGGGGGTGCACCCAAGGTGGGCATGGAAGCAAGTGCCCATGGTGCTATTTTATTTGTACTGAAATGCGATTTTAGTTGTATATTAATAAAGCTGCCTTAGGGTCAGAGCAAGCCTTAGCAGAAGCTGTGTGGTGGTTGTTCTAGCCTTTAATCACAGCACTTTGGAGGCAGAACCATATGGATCTCTGTGATTTCAAGTTCGCATTGGAAATAGCCAGGCCTGGTGACTCAAAACATTTATCCCCAGAAAATGAGCATTTAATTCCAGGGAGTGACAGCAGAAAGAGGTGGATATATAAGGCGTGAAGTCCAGAAACTAGAAGCAAACTGTTCAGCTGAGATTCATTATGGATGAGGACACAGAGGTTTTCAGTCTGAGGAAATAGAATCAGCTGACAAAATGGTAAGGTGAGGTGGCTGTGGCTTGTTCTGTCTCTCTGATCTTCCAGCATTCACCCCAGTTATTGGCCTCGGGTTTGATTTTATTAGTAAGTACCTTTAAGATTCATGCTACAGGTGCCTTTTAGTCTGAGTGTGTATGCATTCAGGGAACACCAAGATCCTTGTGGGGATGAGGCAGCATCCCCAAGGATGGATGCCTGGTGGGAGAAGTACTGCAGATCCCAGGGAAATTGCTGGTGGAGGGCCTAAGTATGGAGAGGTCAGTAACTTTTGTGTGCACAGGGTCTGATTCCCTAGCAGCAGCACTTGAACTGCTAAATGAAGCAGAGCCTTACACCAGGATGAATGTCTGGCTACCATTAGGAAACACACAGAGGATGCAAGGCCACCAGCAGAGCAGGTAGCAGGACCAGCAAGCTGAATGGAAGGCACATAGGGACAGGGAGGCAACTTGAGCCCAAGCAGCATGAGAGATCGATGGCACTCAGGCCCCAGGACAAGGATTGTAAAACCAAATGGGTTGGAGTCATCAGCTAATGCCATGCAGCCTCTGTTTGCTGTCTGTGAACAAATACATGGCTCCCTTAAGAGACAGCTTCCTGGTTCTTGGTGGCTACACAGATGGCTCATTGAAAGAAGTCTTCAGCTACTCAGCAATGGTGACATAATCTTTGACTCAGGACATATTTCTTAGGGCCAGGCTACCAGGCCATAATGTGCCTCTGAGGCTGAGAGCAAAATTTTAGAGACTCTTGTGTTAAATGGTTTGTTGCATTCAAGGGAACTGCAACAAATTTTTGGTTGTGGGTCTCTTTATATTTGGAAATATTTGCTTCAGATTCATTATGACTTAGACAGCTCTACAGAGATTTCAGGGCAGCTGATGAGCCAGGTCCAGATATTGAGATTTCAGTTGAACTTTAAGGCTAGTATCAGAACTGACTGAACTTCTCAGACTTATGACATGGAATGGACAAGAGTGGTTCATTGGAATGGGACAGTTGTGTTCTCTCTCTCTCTCTTTCTCTCTCTCTCTCTCTCTCTCTCTCTTTCTTCCACACACACAAACACACACAGAATATCAACTGTGATGATTAACCAACTATTATGTGTAAAATGTAACTGTTTGTCAAAAAATGACACTGTGTTTTATAGCAATAGAAAAGTTTGTTTTCTGCCCATGCTCGAGATGAAGCTTCAAAAAGTATAAAGTAAGGGGGATTTGCTATATTCCTCAGTCTATTTCATTTTTAAAAATGTACTGATGAGTAGATGTTGGGACAAAATATTTGCTCCTGGATTAGAGCAGCTCAAATGCAAAAACACTTTCTTATTCTTTGTATGGATAATGATAGCCTGTATTAATGTATCCTATGTTTTGTTTGCAAGAAATGCAAAAAGTTCTGTTGGATGTTTGGTCAATTTTGTGAAGTGTTAATATTTCTATTAGGAGTTTTCTTTTGGATGTAAGTTTGTGAGAATTGTATTTGTGTATAGTAATATTCATATTAGAATTATGATGCAACCTGTTAAAGTGAATGGTCATGCTAAGTAGTCCTTAGATTTGATGGAGTTGCATCAGGGGTTTATTGATTTTTAAAAAGTGCTTGAAGCAGCTAAGTCTGCTATGAACATCCAGAACCTATTGAAAACAGCCATTCTATCTTGATCATCCTCTACTCCTTTATTTGGAGGTATAGCAGCCATAAAGGGACAGGTGTATTGTTGTTATTATTCCAGCTACTTATAAGCTCTTAGGGAAAGCTACCTAGAGACAAGGTCTGCACTCTCACTTAAGATCTTTATATTACTATGAAGGGGGAATTTTTGGGGTCCCACCAAAGCTCCCCTGGTAACACGTTATTCAATGTCAGACAATCTGAGCTTGCTTTACCCAGCAGGGCTGTGGAATAAGATGATTTGCTCACAGGCTAGATGACCAGGTATTTTGAAGGGTCTAAAGTTGGTTGTACATTGCGCTTTGACCTTGATGTGGTAGCATTTTCCCTCTCCCCTTTCTACAGTAAAAAAGAGCCTATTATAATAAATCTTGAGGAGACGTGGTATTCACCCTGGGCGCACCAACAGCTATTCTGTATCTCTGTCTTTCTCTGCATCTCAGCCAATATTTCTATCTACTATTTCCTCATTGTACTCACCTCTTCCAAGAATCTTAACACAGAGTGGAGCTATCCTTCCACATTGGTGGAGCCAAATGTTGACTTCAAGGGCCAAGGAGTTGCTGGTAGGTGTGTGCTGCCTCAATTGAGTGTTGAGAACTGTCTTTATTCCTCTGGAAGAACATCAAGTGTTGCTAAATGCTGAGACATCTCTCCACCTCCTTTTTCATTTATACATTGTGTGTGTGTGTGTGTGTGTGTGTGTGTGTGTGTGTGTGTTTTCTGTTTTGCCTGCATGTATATATGTATGTACCACTTGTGTGCCTTCAGCAACTAGGGCTCCTTTCTCAACAGACACAAATGACACAGTTAAGTGTTTCAATGGGATTCCAGAGTGTTTTAAAGATAGGTTCCCAGAAAGTGCTCTCTTTACTGGGAAGGTTTACACTTAACTTTACAGGCTCCATCCTAGGCAAAGATCCATCATCATAGACTGGACTTTACAAGCTCCATCTTAGGGAAAGGGCCACCATCTTAGACTACCTGCTGTACTCATAACAGTTTATTAGCCTGGAAGTGGAGGCACAAGACGTTAATCCCAGCATTCCAGGAGGACTATGAGTTCCACTCCTTCCTGGGCTACAGAGTTAGTTCCAGGAAAGGGACAAAACTACACAGTGAAACCCTGTTTAAAAAGGTTTTTGTAGGGGAAGGAGACAGAATGGTGTGCTTAGACCTATGGGAAATTATGTGAAGGAAGAATGGGAAGGGATAAGTTGGAACTGTTTTTTTATAGATGACCCATCCACCCATGCACAAGCACATGTGGTTTTAAGTAGCTATGCCCACCTGCACATAGATCATGTGATCTTGCTGCACCCATATTAAGATACCAAGAGGCACAGGGAATAGGTTGGAATTAAGTCACTCAGAGTCTCACTTAAAATTCTACCATCTTCTCTAATATGTTTTCTTTTTAGGGCAAGAGGGTGGGGCAGAGGTTGCCTTACAAGTCTTCTATGTTTCTTAGTTTTAGTTGTGTGTCAGCAGTCATCAATACCACTGAAAAGGAAGCTTTCTTAACCCCCACATTTGTACTCCTTAATTTTTATCATCTGCCCATTGCAGGTCTGTATATCTGGATCTGAAATCTGCAGTCCAAAATGTGGGCACCAGAGGTGACCACTCAGGCTCATCTTCCTAACTGTAGCATTTCAATGAGAGACTAGAATTTGACCACAATTTCATTTATCAGCACCCACGTCAGAGGGACAGAGAAGAGCAGAGGCACCAGTGAGACCAGATGTGCACTGTCACCACAATTCACTTGGGATACTTGTAGTTTTCATTCTCAGCCATTAAGTATTTAAACTGACTTTGCTGTTTATTTACATTTGGATGAGAGTTTGTTGCATGGATTTAGAAGAATCAGAGTTGTCTTCATCACATTGGATAGTTTTGGATCTCCAGTTTGCACATCCTCCTCCAAAATGGGTATCCTGAAAAACAGTATGGCTCCATATTAACTGGTGTTATGTTTAAATTATCACAAAGGGCATAGAATTATCTCCCAAATCAATATACTGCTTATCTCAAGATTTATAAGTTCATTGGGTATGGTTAAAAAGTTTGTAAAGTCTCCTGACTCTTACACAGAGAACCCGTGTCTCAAAAAAAATCTGTACAAATAATTTAGCTTAAAATTTGTAACAAAAGGCTCATAGGCAATATAACCTAGATGTAGGTAATTTTAATTTACCCATTCCTCTACTTCCCTGGGATTAAAAAATCCCAGGGTTTCTCTTTATTTTTGCCAGTGAGCCTTGGATATTTTTCATGTGGATGTATTTAAGGCCAGAAGAGAATGTCAGATTCCTTTGAGGAGGCAGTCAGGCAGAACAAGGGATGGAATTGATACAAGAAGAGCTCATAGCTGTGTTTTCTTCCAAGGACTTGAATTCAAATTCCATTATCTACACAGCAGTCACAACCATCTATAAGTCCATCCCAAGTGGTCCAGTGCCGTATTCTGGCCTCCATTTGCACAAGGCACTCAAGTGGTACATACATACATACATACATACAGGCAAAACAGAACACACACGCACACACACACACAGACACACACAATGTATAAATGAAACAGGAGGTGGAAAGCATTTATGAACACTTGATGTTTTTACAGAGGAATCAAGTTCATTCCCAGCATTGCACTGAGGCAGCTCACACCCACCAGCAACTCCATGCTCTTGAAGTCATCATTTGTCTCCACCAATGTGGGAGGATAGCTCCACTCTGTGGAAAGATTCTTGGCAGAGGTGAGCACAAAGAGGAAATAGTAGATAGAAATATTGGCTGAGATGCAGAGAAAGACAGAGATACAGAATAGATGTGAATGGCCCCAGGGTGAATACCATGTCTCCTGAAGATTTATTATATTGGGCTTTTTAAATAACTAAGAGACAGGAGAGGTAAAATCCTACCACTTTCAAGAACAAAGCACAATGTACTGCCAAGTATAGACCCTTCAAAATACCTGGTCACCAAGCCTGTGGGCAAAACATCTCATTCTACAGCCCTGCTGGGTAAAGCAAGCTCAAATTCTCTGATATTGAGTAATGTCTTACCAGGGGAGATTTGATGGGACCCCCGAAATTCCCCCTTCTTAGTAATATCAAGACCTTAAGTGAGGGTGCAGACCTTCACTCTAGGCAGCTTTCCCTAAGAGCTTGTAAGTAGCTGGAATAATCACAGCAATACACCTATTCATTTATGGCTTCTATACCTCCCAATAAATGAGGAGAGGATGATCAAGATAGAATGGCTGTTTTCAATAGGTCCAGGATGTATACAGCAGTTTTAGCTACATAAAGCACTTTTTAAAAATCAATAAACCCCTCATGCAACCACATCAAATCCAAGGACTCCTTAGCATCACCATTCACATTAACAGGTTGACCTAATAATTCTAGTATGAATATTACTATACACAAATACAATTCTCACAAACTTATATCCAATTTAAACGATTAATAGAGCAATTTATATTTCACAAAATTTACCAAAACTCCAACAGAGCTTTTTGTATTTCTTGCTATAAAGACATAGGGTATATTAATACAGACTAACATTATCCATACAAAGAACAAGAAAGTGTTTTGGCATTTAAGTTACTCTAGTCCAGGAGAAAATACTTTATCCCAACTTCTACTCAACAGTACATTTGTTTTTAATTAAATAGACTGAGGAATATTACAAATCCCACTTACTTTGTACTTTTTGAAGCTTCATCTTGAGCCTGGGAAAAAAACAAACAAACAAAAAAAAACCATCTGTTTTCCTACCATAAACAGTTTCATTTTTACACAAACAGTTACATTTCTACAAAAAACAGTGTGTCTTCATCACAGTTGATTGTGTGTGTGTGTGTGTGTGTGTGAGTGTATACTCAAAACGAAAAAAGAATAATACTCAACTTCATATGGAAAAACAAATAACCCAGGATAGCCAAAAGAAACCTGTACAATAAAACATCTGGAGGCATAACAATCACCGACCTTAAGCTCTACTGTAGAGCTATGGTATTAAAAACAGCTTGGTACTAGCATAAAAACTGACATGTGGACCAATGGAATCGAATGGAAGACCCTGACATTAACCTGCACACCTATGAACATATAATTTTTGACAAAGAAGCCAAAAATGTACAATGGAAATAAGAAACCATCTTCAACAAATGGTGCTGGCATAACTGGATGTCAATGTGTAGAAGGCTGCATATAGCTCCATATCTGTCACTGTGCACAAAACTTAAGTCCAAGTGCATCAAAGACCTCAACATAAATCCAGTTACTCTGAACCTGATAGAAGTGAAAGTAGGAAGTACTCTTGAACGCATTGGCACTGGAGATCATGTTCTAAATATAACACCAGTAGCACAGACA
>NW_023411716.1:0-10321 GCF_903995425.1 Onychomys torridus | reverse complement strand
AAATTAAAAATTTGATCATTATAAGTTGATTGATCATTAATTTGTATGTTTTAACTATTTTAACGGTTTACAGCAAGTTAATAGCTTTCATAAGATTAGGATTTTACAGTTTTAGACATACATTTCCAAATTAATTATTGTTAACCAGAGAAAACCTTTACATCTACAGGAATTTATCATAAAGAAATCAATTCTAAGCCAAAATATCTTGGAGACTTGTCAGTGTTTCTTTAGTCTAAAAGGAAGACAGTATGGCTAAGGTTTTTTGTCTGTTTATTTGTTTGTTTTGTTTTTTTGAGACAGGATTTCTCTGTGTAGTTTCAGTGCCTGTTGTGGATCTCACTCTGTAGACCAGGCTGGCCTATTACTCACAGAGATCCCTCTGTGTCTGCCTCCCAAGTGCTTGGATTAAAGGTGAGCATAACCACTGCCAAGCAAGACTAAGTTTTAACAGTGTTATCACAGTTGGTTTATATCACATGGTCATCTTAAGATGGTAATGAAATTATGCGGTATGTATTTTAAACTTAGTAAAGATGGCTACCATGTACGCTATCTTTTTATCCTCAAGGGGCATCAGCTAAGAGGAAGAAAAACTATATGACCGTTATTTAAAAATTTGCATTTTATATAATATGCTATAGAAGATCTAATTTTTATACAAGACTTGAATCATATATACATAATAAATAATCATATATATACTTGTGGGCCTTCATTGGCTATTATAGAGTTGAGACAATACCCCCAAAATGGGACTTTCCCAAAAAACATTTTTTTCCCTGACTGACATAGTACTATGTAGACCATGCTGGCCTCAAACTCAAAGAGATCTGACTCCTTCTGTATGTTGGGAAGAAAGGCATGCACGACCATACTGGTTCTCATTTTGTCCACACTAAATCTGATCCACATAGTTCATTCAGAAGGTTTCATTTCATATAGACCATTTTTTAATTTCTTGCAGGGGACTAGGCTGCAAAAGAAAGTGGAGCTCTGTGAGTGTGAGGGTCAGACTGAGGTCCAAGTAAGCTACTTCTATGTAATAGTTGTAATCAATCTAAAAATGAAAATAGAACAAAACAACACAACAAGACATTTTCAGTGGACATGATCATATTCTTTTGGACATTAAGTCCAACCAAATAAGAAAGAATCATTGGGACCTAAAGGCAGCATACATCTTTGGAAGAATCTTACAATCTTAGCTCCAGTCACATGAAAGTCAAAATGAGTCTCTCACAGGAGAGGCCATTTCATGTCCTTGTAATCCCCACTGCTTAGATACTTTTGTATTTGTTTTTGAAGACATGGTCTCTCTCTCTCCCCCTCTCTCTCCCTCCTTCTCTCTCATTCTTTGTCTTTCTTTTGTACTTGACTGCTATCTCTTCATGTATACCTGCACAGTTGCACACCAGAAGAGACCACTAGTTATTCCTCCAGATGGTTGAGAACCAACATGTGGTTGCTGAGAGTTGAACTTAGGACCTCTGGGAGAGTTTCCAGTGCTCTAAATCTCTGAGCCATGTCACCAAATCTAGGCACAGTTTTTCTGTGTAGCCCAGGTTGTCCTTTAACTTGGTCTGTAGACTAGGATGGCCTTGATTCAGAGATTTAACAGGTTCTGCTCCCCAGTGCAGTGATTAAAGCTGTGAACCACCAGCACCTTCGCTTCCTTTGCTGTTCTTATTCCCAAAGTTTAAGTTCTTTTAGAATAAGATACACACACATATGTAGAAACACACACACACACACACACACACACACACACACACACACACATAT
This sequence comes from Onychomys torridus, assembly GCF_903995425.1. NCBI lineage: Eukaryota > Metazoa > Chordata > Mammalia > Rodentia > Cricetidae > Onychomys > Onychomys torridus. The sequence goes on along the minus strand of NW_023411716.1, from coordinate 8,536 downwards.
CACACAGATACATATATATGAAAATGCTTGAAAAGACAGGAAATCTGTTGATGGAGGTGAAAATACACACATTTCTGAATAAGGGAGTGATATTGAGTAATGGAATAGTATTTGTGGGATTTTATGGATGCTTCCATTATTTATTTATCTTTGTTTTACGAAAGAATATGACTGTATATCCATGTCTGGCATCAAATTGTTAGAGGTTCATCTGCCTCTCTGCTCCTGATTGCTGGAATTAAAGGTTTGCACCAGCATTGGCCAGCCCTTAAAATTTTTGTATGTTGATTCGTATTATTTTTCTCAGTCTCATCTTACTTGTCCCTTTTCTTCTCTCTTATCTCATTGAGACACAGTCTTGGTGTGTATCCCAGATTCCAAAGAACTCACTAGATTGACCAGACTGACCTTGAACTGGAGGCAGTTCTTCTATCTGCCTACTTAGTGCTGGAATTACAGGTATGTATTAGCATGCCAAAGCCTTTGGAATTTTATCAGCTTCATGTTTCTTTTTCCTCTATGGGTTCTGTAGTGCAAACTGACCCTCAGTAATCCCCAGACCTAAGGAAAAATACTAACATCCAAGGACAGGAGGCATTTAGAAGCCCAAATAGACATGAGCAGTAAAGAACTTTCTTACACTGCAATATAGGTCAGATTCTAAGACCATGGAGAAATGACTCAGCAGTAAATACATCACTTTATTCACTCCAGGTCATTGTCCACGGCATGGTGTCCCACAAAAGGAATGTGGGTCTTCACACCTTAAGTAACCTAGAGTACATAATCGTGGACATGCCTAGAGGTTTATTTAAAAACAATCCTCATTGCTGTGCTCCCAGACTGGTCTCCTACTTGATCCTAGATTGGCAATCTTAATCATCCCAACCTTACCGCTCGTCAACTTGACACCAAGACACATTGCTTTGAATCTATAATTTTCCTTCCCTGGTTTTCATGTGTTCAGAGACTTAAGTATACAAAATGCATTCAGTCCAATTGCAAAAATCTGTAGCCATTAACTATTCCAACACTATCTAAAAGCCCAAGCTAAAGCTAACAAGATGGCTCAGCAGGTGAAGGTACTTTCCACCAAGCCTGTGGCCCTGAGTTCCAACCCTGGGACCCCTGTGATGGAGGGAGAGAAACACCTCTTGTAAGTGGTCCAATGATGACAACACCCATGTGTGTTAGACACACACACACACACTCCAAGTACATGGAATAAGAATGAGTCCAAAGTCCATTCAAACACCGAGATTCTAGACAGTCCTTAAATTGGCAGCTCCTGGTAAAGTAACATAACACCACCAGGTGGTGGTGGTGTAAGCCTTTAATCCCAGCACTCAGTACTTGAGGAAGAGGCAAGCAGGTCTCTGAATTCAAGGCCTGCCTGTCTATATAGTGATTTCCAGGATTCCCAGGGCTACTTAGAGAAACACTTTCTCCAAAAAAGAAAACCATACAAGTGACATTTTTCTGACATATACCCTCACCACAGAATATAGGTTCCAAATTCTGAAATGTAAAATGAAGGAATAGTAAGGAATTATCCGAAAATAGAAACACTGAAATCTACCAGAGCAGATGCAAAATCATGAGGACAAAACAACTATACATGTACATTGAAAAAAAATTAAAAATCATTACTAAAATCAAATGAAAACAAAAATATATCCGGTCCTAGGGTTCAGGCCTGAAATTTCAACTACTTGTGTGGCTGAGGCAGGAAGGTCCAAACTTCCAAAGCAAGGGGGCAAATGCAGAGGCAGGCTCCAAAGGGGGTGGGCAAGAAAGCTTCTTTTGCAGTGGTATTGAGGACTGCAGACCCATAGCTGAAAGTCTGAAACATAGAAGGCTTCTAAGGCAACCTCTCACCCATCCCTCTAACGCTAAAATGAAAACAGACTAGAGAGGATGGTTGAATTTTAGTGAGAGTCTGAGGGCTTTACTTCCTACCTAATCCCTGTGCCTCTTGGTGTCTTAATATGTGTGCAGCATGATTACATGATCGATGTGCAGGTGGGGGCACAGCTATTTAAAACCACATGTGCTTGTGCATGGGTGGGGATGGGGGCTCATCTCTAACAAGTGTGTTTCATCTTATCCCGTTCCTTTCTTGCTGCACAATCATTTCCCATAGGCCTAAGCTCACCCTTCTTTCTCATTCCCCTAGTAAACTCTTGATTTTTTTAAAAAATGTTTCTCTGTGCAGTTTTGGCTTTTTCCTCAAACTCACTCTGTAGCCCAGGCAGGCCTGGAATTCAGAGGCCTCCTGGATTGCTGGGATTAAAGTCTCGTGCCTCCACCTCCAGGCTAATAAACTGTTACTCAGTAAAGCAGGCAGTCTAAGATGATGGCCCTGTCCCTAAGATGGAGCTTGTAAGGTCAAGTCTAAGATGATGGATCTTTCCCTAGGGTGGAGCCTGTAAAGTTAAGTCTAGACCTTCCCAGTAAAGACAGCACCTTCTGGGAACCCATATTTCAAACACCCTGGAAGTGCATTGAAACAGTTAAAAAGGTCTTTTTGTGTCTGTTGAGAAAATAGCCCCTGTGGCTCCTGGAAGTAGACAAAGATTCCCTGTGAAACCCTGGTTTTTGTTCCCTGAGGTTCCCCTGGGTTGTCCCCCATCCCTCCTCCTTGATCAGCCTGTAGTGAAGCCACAGCCTCTAGAGACATGGGGAGCATGGATGAAGAGTTAGAAGGGAGGCATGGTGAGAAGCAGCTTCAGGTTTGGCAGCATTGACTTCAGAGAGAGGCCGGCCTGGGAGCCATGTCAGAGCAAACTCTGGATGAAGCCAGGGCCCTTGGGTCAGGGAGGACACCTGTCGGGATTATCAGTCCATTATGGAAGACCTGACCTTCAATAGCAAACCACACATCAATATGCTGACCATTGTAGCTGAGGAGAACTTGCCATTTGCCAAGAAGATCCTTTCTCATTGAGGCCCAAAACCCCAAGGTTCCTTCTTCAGAGAAGCTTCCTCTTAGGTACCACAAGGATTCTATGGTGTAAAACGTTGAAAGAGAGTATCTCACTGCCTTTACTAAAAATCTAGTTGCAACATTTATTTGTGTATTTGAAAAGGTGGATGAAAATAGTAGAAAAAGTTTATTTAAATTACGTTCCACATGAGATGAATATTCCCTTTGAAGAAACTCTGTGCCTTGGATGTGAGAGTCAATTCATTAGATGGTGCTGGCCTAGTAAACCTCTGCCCCCTAATTTGAAGCCATCTAGGATCCATATAAAGCCCACATTTTTATGGAGCCTTCCTCCCCTGGCACACTGGTCAGCTCCCCCAGTATCTCCACATCTCTGATTGTACCTGACATACAAAAGAATCTCCCTGAAGAACAACCGATAAGGCAACAGTTGTGGTGACATTTTATTTGTGCTGAAATGTGATAGTTTATTTGTATGTTAATGAATAATGTTGCCTTGGTATCAGAGCTAAAAGCAAGCCATTAAGCTGATCTGGTAGTGGTAGCACACACCCTTAATCCGATCACATGGCAGGCAAAGTCTCTGTGGGTTCAAGGACACACCCAGCATGGTGACTCATGCTTTTAAGCCCAGTCTCGACCATAGAGACCTGGAGGTCTGTATAGCTAGGCAGTGACGAGAAAGTCATGTGGTTGGGTTTAGAACCAATTAGAAGGCAGAACAGAAAGGCAATAAAAATACAGGACAAGGGAAGAAGTTCTCTCTCTCTCTCTGGGAAAGCGAAGGCAGCGAGGCGGTCAGATAAGGTAGTAGTGGCCCTTGCTCTAATCTCTTGGCTTTAACTCTGTATTTGGCTCTGTTTCTTATTTTAATAAGACTGTTTTGAATTTCTTCATTACATACAAATGAGATTTTGGAGTGGCTGTTGAAAAAAGGCTTCAGAGTGCAAGTGATTTAGCATATCTAAAAAGCAAAAGAAGAATACCGATCTTCTTCACAATTGCTTAATGGCTTTACATACTTCATAGAAGGATCCTAAATTCTGTCCATAACAAAGGATTACAGCTCAATTAAAACTCAGTGTCGGGTGGTGGTGGCACACGCCTTTAACCCCAGTACTCGGGAGGCAGAGGCAGGCAGAGCTCTGTGAGTTAGAGGCCTGCCTGGTCTCCAAAGTGAGTTCCAGGAAAGGTGCAAAGATACACAGAGAAACCCTGTCTCAAAAAACAAACACAAAAACAACAACTACAACAAACAAAAAACCAAAAGCTCAGCAAACCAAAAAACAAACAACAAGGTATTAGGACAGAGTCCCAAACATTAAGAAACAGGGTATGCACCATTCTCTCCTTCAAGGCTATAGTGATGCTCTTCATGGTTCCATGTTTGTTTGTTTTTGTTTTTTGGAGACAGTGTTTCTCTGTGTAGCCCTTGTTGTTCTGGAAGTCACTCTGTAGAGCAGGCTGGCCTCATACTCAGAGATCCACCTGCCTCTGCCTCCCAAATGCTGGGATCAAAGGTGTGTGATATGACCTCCCACCATTTTTTAAAATTTATTTATTGTTATTTACTGTGCACTGTTGTGTTGCATGCACGTGTGTCTGTGTGAAGGTGTAGACTTAACTTTACAGGCTGCATCCTAGGGAAAGGGCCACCATCTCAGACTTGAGCGTCTATGTTCCATCTTAAGGGAAGGGTGACCATCTTACACAGTGTGCTGTGCTCAGTTCCAGGAAGAATCTCGGGAATGCCATGACAGTTTGAACAGATACAGGGCAGGAAAGTTTCACAGGATCCAGTTACTTCTGGAGAGCTGGAAGTGGACAGAGATTTCCGGTGAGGCTGTGACGTTTCTTCCTGGAGGTTCTACCTGGGTCATCCCCCATCCTTCCTCCGCGGTCATCATATGGTGAAGCCCCAGCCACAGGAGAACCAGGGAGCAAGGCCAAGGCTTTGAAAGGGGGGCGGGTGTCAGGCGGCTTCATCTTAGAAGGCAGCAGACCTCGAAGGGGGCCACCGAACAATGTCAGAGCAGATGCCAGACAAGGCTGGGGCTGCCGGGGCCCTGGAAGACATCTGTCGGGATTATCAGTCATCGCTGGAAGACCTGACCTTCAACAGCAAACCCCACATCAATATGCTGACCATTGTAGCTGAGGAGAACCTGCCCTTCGCCAAGGAGATCGTCTCTCTCATTGAGGCCCAAACAGCCAAGGCTCCTTCCTCAGAGAAGCTTCCTCTTATGTACCTCATGGATTCTATTGTGAAAAATGTTGGAAGAGAGTATCTCACTGCCTTTACAAAAAATCTAGTTGCAACATTTATTTGTGTGTTTGAAAAGGTGGATAAAAATACTAGAAAAAGTTTATTTAAATTACGTTCCACATGGGATGAAATATTCCCTTTGAAGAAACTTTATGTCTTGGATGTCAGAGTCAATTCACTAGATCCTGCTTAGCCTATTAAACCTCTGCCCCCTGATGTAAAGACATCTAGCATGCACGTGAATTGCAAATTTTTAAATAAATCACCTGAGGAAGCTTCAGCACCTGGGACAGTGCTCAGCTCCCCCAGTATCTCCACTCCTCTGATTGAACCCCACATACAAAAGAATCTTACTCAAGAGCAACTAATAGGGCAAGAGGTACTTGAAAACCCAAAACAGTTGTTAGAACGTCAGCAGAAGAAGCAGGAGCTTGAGTTGGAAGAAGCTAAGGCACCACTGGTAGGATCTCTCAGTGTTCAGCAGGAGACAGCCAACTTGGGTACTGGAACACTACCATGTAAGTTATGTGTTTCACACATTCCCACCATGGGCAAAAAATCTCCCCATCAGGTTCCTGTGCAACCTGACAAAAGCCGACCAGGTCCATCCTTACAAACTAAAGACTTGAAAGTGATTACACGGGATCCCTGTCTGAACAGGAGGAGCCAACATTCTTCCCATGACAAAGTGCAGAGTCTCAGGAAGGAATATGTAATGAACCCATTAAACCAGTCTGATAGTAACACAAGGAAATCTGTACCCTCTGAAGAACTAAATTCATCCAAGCAAGCAAAAAGTGAGTCAAGTGAAAGAATAACCAAGAATGAACTTGACCAGTTAGATTCTAAATCTACATCTAAATCACAATCACCTTTGAAAAACAAATCATCCCACAAAAAAGACTTGAAAAATCAAGACTGGGAAAGGATGAGGGTGTGTGGTATGAACAAGAGAGATCCACGAATAAAAGAGTATCTTCAGGATAGAGCTGAGGGCAAAGAAGAAGATGTAAAAGAAAAGAGAAAAACTGCAGAGAAGATGGATAAAGATGAGCACATGGAATCATCTGAACACAGGCTGATTGGAAGTAGAAGTCAAATCATAAATGGCATTGTGAAAAAACAGGACATGTTTACAGAAGACCTGGAAAAACAGGGGCCAAAACCAGGGAGAACAAGGACTCGAAAGAGATCAAGATCAAGGTCACCTAGGTCTCAGTCACCCAATGGAAGGCAAAGAAGTATGTTTCCAGATTTGGCCCCCAAAACTAGAAAGATGCATGAGTCAGGACTTCAACAGTCACATATGGAGGAGTTCCCAGCACCTTCTAGGGAAGAAAGAAATGTTAAGGGAAGTACTAAGCAGGATGGTCGAGATCCCAGACAGCTGAAAAAGATGGATGAACATTGGCCAAAAGAAACTGCAAGTCCACCTTCTGTGAAGTCAGGTGCTGAGCCAAAAGAGAATATAGACAACTGGCAAAGCTGCAAGTCTGCCAAAGGATGGAAATCTAGTTGGCAAGAAAATAAAAGCATCCACGTGTGTGATGAACATAGTCAAGCACCTCATCTAAGGCATAGGGAGAGCTGGTCAAGCACTAAAGGAATGTTGTCCCCTCGAACCCCAAAGCAGCACCGTCGACCAAGTGGACATGCCGATCTCCAGATTCCTAAAGAGTTAACCATTGCAAGCAAAAGAGAAGTCCTTCAAACTTTGAGTGAACTTTCAGCTTCTGGTGACATTTCACAAGACGAATTCCTTGGTGTTGTGCATCAAATTCCACAGCTCTTTCAGTATCAAGAAGGTGGAAGGGAGGAGCAGAGATCTCCCTTCAATGATTGTTTTCCATTTAAGCGACCTAGATATGAAGATTCAGATAAACCGTTTGTAGATGGCCCAGCATCAAGAATTGCTGGCCTTAATACAAATCAGTGGCTTACAGCTTTAGCTGAAGACCGACCATTATTAGATGGACCTGATAGGCCATGTGAGAGGAGACATGTCCCAGCCAAGATGATTTTGGAAGGACCTAATGAATTAAGCCATAGAATGGATGGACCCCCTACACCAGCTTCTCTTGGGTTGGAGGGATCACAAGGACAAAGCAGGGGAGGAGGCCCTATGCAATGCAGAGGACCACAAGGTCAGTTAGGAGGTGCGTGTCCTTTGAGATTTGAAGTTCGTCCAGGACCAGTACAATTACCTCTGCGACATGAAGGGACAATTGTTCAAGGAGGAGGAGGAGGAGGGGGAGGAGGAGCAGGAGGAGGAGGAGGAGGAGGAGGAGGAGGAGAAGAGTAGTTTTCAATTTGAAGGTTCACCTAGTGTGAGTTTGGAGGGATCTAAAGGTGGTTTGGGATTTGAAGGACCTGGGGGTCAGCCTTTGGGCATTCTGAGGTCTGAAGGCCCTCTCGGACATCCTGTGGGCAGTCTTAGATTTGATAATCCTCGATGCCAACCTTTAGGTGGGCTCAGGTTTAAGGGGGCTCATCATCGACCAGGGGCAGCAATTAGGTTTGATGGGCCTCATGGTCAGCCAGGTGGTGCTATCAGATTTGAGGGCCCTTTGCCACAGCAAGGAGTTGGAATGAGGTTTGAGGGTCCCCATGGTCAGGCTGTGGCTGGTGTGAGATTGGAAGGACATAATCAACTAGGTGGGAACCTTATGTCTGAGGGACCACATGGCCAACCAGGGTTTGGCATCAGGTTTGAAGGACCTTTAGTACAACAGGGAGGTGGAATGAGGTTTGGGGGTCCTGTGCCAGGAGGTTGGCCTGAGAACTGAAGCACCTGTGGGTCAAGGGGGTCCACGATTTCAAGGTGGTCACTCTGTAAGGTTTGATGGACAGCCAGGTCAGTCATCACTTTTGCCAAGATTTGATGGAACACACAGCCTGCCAGGTCCTAGATTTGAAAGAGCTGGTCAGCCATGTCCACAGAGACTTCCTGGGCCACCTGGTCAGCGGGTTCAACTGAGATTTGATAGTGTAACTCAAAGATTTGACGGGCCACAACAGCAGCAGGCATCAAGATCTGATATTCCTCTTGGTGTGCAAGGTACCAGATTTGACAATCATCCTTCCCAAAGGCTTGACTCTTTCCATCAGACTGGCCCATATAATGACCCACCTGGCAATGCTTTGAATATTCCAGTTCAAGAACTACAGTTCCAAAGAAATGAAGAGATATTTGACACACCTCAAGGACCAAATTTTAATGGACCTCAAGGCCCAAAGAATTTCCCACAGGCCCGTAACAGAGCTTCAGGACACTATTTGGATGAAAAGAATCTTGAAAGTTTTCAGTTGGGAAACTTGGGCAA
>NW_023411715.1:0-10236 GCF_903995425.1 Onychomys torridus | reverse complement strand
CATGCTCATGCATAGGCAGAATTAACAAAGTAAAAATGGCAATCTTACCAACAGCAATCTACAGATTCAATGCAATCCCCATCAAAATACCAACACAATTCTTCACAGACCTGGAAAGAACAACACTCAACTTCATACAGGAAAACAAAAACCCAAGATAGCCAAAAGAATCCTGTACAATAAAACAACCCCTGGAGGCATCACGATCCCTGACCTCAAGCTCTACTATAGAGCAACAGTAATAAAAACAGCTTGGTACTTCCATAAAAACTGACATGTACACCAATGGAATTGAACTGAAGACCCTGTCATTAATCCACATGCCTATGAACATATGACAAAGAAGGCAAAACTGTACAATGGAAAAAAGAAAGCATCTTCAACAAATGGTGCTGGCATAACTGGATGTCAACATGTAGAAGGCTGAAAATAGATCCTTCTCTGTCACTGTGCATTAAATGTAAGTCCAAGTGCATCAATGACCTCAACATAAACCCAGCTACTCTGATCCTGATTGAAGAGAAATTAGGAAGTAGTCTTGAATGCATTGGCACCAGAGATCACTTCCTAAATATAAAACCAGTATTGGTGAAATTATTTAGGACACTCCACGTAGTTAAAAGGGAGGTTTATTTTGTTGGGTAACTTACAATGAAGGGGTAGGTTGCAGGGTCTGGCAAAGGTATAGTGCAGTCCGCCGGTGTTCTCTGGAGAACTCTCCTCCGTCTCCTTCCAGCATCCTGCATCCCAGAACCAAGCGTGCCTCCCCTTCTGATCCTCCGTCTTCCGTTTCCTTCTCTGCCCTGCCTTGTCGGTGCGACCATTACCGAAGCCTCAATGGTGGTTGGAACTTCCTGGCCAATGCTGGGATGACTATCCACTACATCTCCCTCTTTTGTCTAAATAAGAAAGTTCTAACCTAATACAAGACCATATACAAAGAGATGGTTATCAAATATTGTCCAGGAGTAATGAGGGATAATGACTTAGATAAGTTGGAATTACAATAAGTGCAAACAATATCAAGCAAAAAACACATAGTAAAATCCAGGGAAGTCTAGAGCGTGGGTAGGTGGCATGTTACAAAGATCATTCCAAAAGGTGTCCTATCCTAAAGAACCTGAGTCTAATACTTAATATATTTTATCTAAGATATTATATATGTATATATACTAAGTTGTAACTATAACTGCTAATCTCCAACCTCATCAAAGACCTGAGAAGGAATATAATAATACCTGAGAAATGGGAGAAGGATGCAAGCAACTTTCGGGAGTCTCGCAAGAGTAGACAGAGACAGCTAGCAGCCTGGACAGTCACCTGATGTTTCTCAGCATCGTTGGTGCATTCAAATTGGCTACAGGTCTAGAGTATCTGACAGACCATTTTCAGAAGCAGGAATTCTGAAAGACCATCTTACCCTGTCTTAGCAAAGTATAGTGGTTGCTTTCCTTGTGTCCCGCTTGTCCAGAAAGTACAGCATTTGTACTGTCAGCAGTTGAGGCAAGGGCAGTTTTTTGCCCAGTAGGCCATTTTGTGCCAAGAAGACAAACTTCCAAATGGAAATGTCTTAGAAGCCCAACATTCTCTCGGGATCAATTTGGTGTTGCCAGGAGCAATTGTGTCTCACGTCAACAGAATTTTAAGTTATTTAAATGTCATATACTCTAGGTCCATGAAGTGTTTGAAGATTACCTGTCCATCTGACCTATGTATTTATAAATCTGGATAACCTAACTAACATAATTATAGAGATGACAAGCATAGGTGACAATAACTCTATAAGTCTTATCTACCTAAAGAACCTAAGGACTAAGGCTTCCTATAAATAAGGCAACAGTCTGTAAGCAAATGTACAGTAAAAGGACAATGACTTTAAATTGTGACAATACACAACATATCTTTAACAGAGGTAGGAATGTATAGTGCAATATGCAATATGATAATAATCTTAAATATATATAAGTATACAGAATATCTTAAACAGACATAGAACATACATACAGTATGACAGATATAAATTCATATTTGTATCAATACACAAATATTTCAAATAAGAGTAAAAATATGTGTACAATAAAACAAACGTAGTTCTGTATTTGTATCAATATACAAAGTATCTTAAATAGGAATATAAAGGGTTTATATTTGTAGCAACATATAAGAATTCATAACAGTGCAAAGGCTGCTATATTACTAAATTTGTTTACTAATATATATAGTAGTCTACCATAATATCTTATACCTATCCATTCCATTTCCGGGGAGGAGGCTGAGGGAGGGAGCCGCCTAGGCCTTTGGGATTTGCCACACATGAGCGCGAGATATTGGTAAAATTATTTAGGCCACTCCACGTAGTTAAAAGGGAGGTTTATTTTGTGGGGTAACTTACAATGAAGGGGTAGGTTGCAGGGTCTGGTAAAGGTATAGTGCAGTCCACCAGTGTTCTCTGGAGAACTCTCCTCCGTCTCCCTCCAGCATCCTGCATCCCGGAACCAAGCACACCTCCCATTCCGATCCTCCATCTTCCGTTTCCTTCTCCACCCTGCCTTGTGGGCACGACCATTACCGAAACCTCAATGGTGGTTGGAACTTCCTGACCAATGCTGGGATGACTATCCACTACACACCAGTAGCACTGACACTGAGAAAAACAATTAATCAATGGGACCTCTCATAACTGAGAAGCTTCTGTAGAGCAAAGGACACCGTCAACAAGACAAAGGGACAGCATACAGAATGGGAAAAGATCTTCACCAATTCCACATATGACAGAGGGCTGATATCCAGAATATATAAAAAACTCAAGAAATTAGACATCATAATGACCAACAGTCCAATTCAGAAAGGCTATCAGACTAAACAGAGAATTCTCCACAGAGGAAGTTCAAATGGCTGAAAGACATTTAAGGAATTGCTCAACATCCCTAATTATCCGGGAAATGCAAATCAAAACGACTCTGAGATACCACCTTACACCTGTCAGAAGGCTAAGATCAAAAACACTGAAGACAGCTTATGCTGGAGAGGATGTGGAGCAAGGGGAACTCTCCTCCACTGCTGGTAGGAATGCAAGCTTGTACAGTCACTTTGGAAATCAATATGTGTTTCTTAGAAAATTGGGAATCAATCTCCCTAAAGACCCAGCTATATCACTCTTGGGATACCCAAGGAATGCTCAATCATACCACAGGGGCACATGCTCAGCTATGTTCATAGCAGCATTGTATGTAATAGCCAGAACCTGGAAACAACCTAGATGCCCTTCAACTGAAGAATAGAAAAGAAAATGTGGTACATATACACAATGGACTCCTACTCAGCAGAGAAAAACAGTGACATCATGAGGTTTGCAGGCAAATGGATGGATCTAGAGAAAAATCATCCTGAGTGAGGTAACCCAGTCTCAGAAAGACAAACACATCACAGTATGTACTCACTCAGGTGGAAACTAGATGTAAAACAAAGGATGACTAGACTGCTACTAACAACTCTATGGAGGCTACCTAGTAAAGAGGACCCTAAGAAATACACAGGGATCACCCAACAACAGAAAAGGGTGAGATCTACATGAGCAAACTGGATGTGAGGGGGGTTAATGAAGGGTAAGATTTGGAGGAAAGATAGCTTAGGGGAGTGGGAGATCACAGCTGGATCAAGAACAGAGAGGGAGAACAAGGAAAGAGAGACCATGATAAATGAAGACCCCATGGGTATAAGAAGAAGCAAAGTGCTAGAGAGGTCCCCAGAAATCCACAAAGGTACCTCCACAATAGACTACTGGCAAAAGTTGAGAGAAAGCCTGAACTGACCTACTCAGTGACCAGATGGCCAAACACCCTAACTGCCATGCTAGAGCTCTAATCATTGACTGATGGAAGCAGATGCAGAGATCCATGGCCAGGCCCCAGGTGGAGCTCCAGGAGTCCAATTAGCAAGAAAGAGGAGGGATTGTATGAGCAAGTGTTGTTGGGACCATAATAGGAAAAAGCACAGGACAAATAGCCACACTAGTGGAAACACATGAACTATGAACCAATGGCTGAGGAGCCCCCATGGAACTGGATCAGGCCCTCTGGATAAGTGAGACAGTCGATTAGCTTTAACTGTTTGGGAGGCCCCAAGGCAGTGGGCCTTGGACCTGTCCCTAGTGCATGGGCTGGCTTTTTGGAGCCTGGGGCCTATGCTGAGACACTTTGCTCAGCCTGGGTGAGGGGAGGAGGGGAATGGGCCTGCCTTGGCTGAGGAGGGAGGAGAGGGGAATCTGTGGCTGATGTGTAAAAATAAATTGATTATAAAATTAAAAAAAAGAATCTTTTTTGTTTTTTCATATTATTGCCCAGGAATGTTTCTTAAGTTTACACACACACAAACACACACACTTCCTGTGGGGCCCTGGCTAGATCTGATGGGTTTCCTCAAAACAAGAATCTACTGGGGGAGGAATATTCATGAGGCTAAACTCTGGAGGAGGACATAGAATATCTTTGTATGGAATCGGGTGGTAGAGTTGACACACAGGATCCTGTGGGTAGATGCAGAGATGGCAGTTCTATGAGTCATATGGAATGAGAAAAAGAGCCCATTATCCACTGTGGACCATTCATGAGAAGAATCACTTTGTCACCAACACTTGCAACCCAAGTGTCCCTTCACCCACCAGGCCTGGATAGTGATCAAGTGAATACAATCTTTCTCCCAAGACCCTCTGACAGCCGACCCATAGGAGGGTAGATGTTCAAGTGGCTTATACTGCATATATTCTGAAATTCTCAGAGCCTCAAAGGGGCTTGAAAGAAATGCAATCTGTGCTGAGTTGTCCTGCTTCTAGAATTGAGTGATCCAGCAGCCTGGACATTCTGATCTCTCTTCCAGCATCAAAGGAATCCACCCACAGTGGGTCTCTGCTTTTCAAACTTACATCATCAACCTTAAAATCTCATCCCCTTTGTGTGACAGCCTGTGCTTCCTTCCACATAAGGTTTTTCAAACACTTGCTTCAAATCACAATCGATGCTCTGGGCCCACGCTGTCTCTCACGGTACCCACACTCTGACCCAGCAAGACAAGAGACTTCTGAGTCATAGAGATGCAAGAATGTAGGACCCTTTGACCTCTCAGGCAGAAAAGTCAAAAGCTAAGAATCTTTTTATCTTCCCAGATATGTCACTGCACAAATAAGCTCTAAGATACAGGGAGCCTGCTCTCCAGGGATGGTTCCCTATGTGGATCCCAGGTCCCCTGTGTGTTTAGAATATAAATGTGCAGAGTGCCAGATTCTGCACCAGTGGGAACACTGAGACGATGTTTCTCTTTTCACCTATAGCACCACTGACAAGCTTGTTACCATCACACTGCCCCTCCTCCTGTGCAGCAGAGTGGCTGCTCTTAATGCTCTGCTTTCTCCTTTAATCCTAAAATGTAATGTTTCTGCATCTCACCTGGTCACAACTCTCTACTGTAGTATCTCACTGTATTCCATTGGTGATGTGGCTACACATGTTCTTAGCATCAATCTGGTAGAGATACAGGAGAGTACTGGGTATCTCTGCCATCTTTCAGACCACTAATGATCCAGTTTCTAGAAAAATACAAGAAAAAGTCAGTCTATAAAATGGTGGGAAAAATTATAAGAAACATGTAGTTTTAAAATGACTATTTATTTTGGGACATGAAAAATATTTAATACAACATACATCAAAATCTTGGTCTCATTCTCATGCCAACAATACATGGAAATAAAATATCTAGGCAGTATTTTCACTTGCACTTACTTAATTGGATAGAGTATATGTAGGCTTATGTCATGAAAAATTGGAACACATTCTGTGAAAAATAAATTTCCTTGAAGTTGGACAAATAGTGAAATGGAAAATATATAGGCTCACCTGACAGATCAAGGGAACAGGAGGAGTAATTTGGGAAAATAAAAAAAAACAGGGGTCTGAGGAAGAGGCATGAGAATGAATATGTGGCAGTGCACAAACATGATGAGTCTCAAAATACCAGCCAGAGGTACCATAAAACAAGTGGTCAAGATGACCTGGCAAAGGAATATTTCCTAGAACCTGTTCATCTAACTTACTGCATGGACAGTGAGTCATAGAAAGAAATGTGGACAAGCTAATGGTCCAATAGTGTGGTCGCATTTCATCAAATCTGATCAAGCATCTTATGCAACACAGTATCTATGACATTCATACAAATCCTGACTTTGAGCCCTTAATAGTGGAATTTTCTAAGATTACTTGAATCTGTTATAAGTTGGCAAGTGGTGGCACTGGATCCTCTTTACCCTAGAATGGGTGGTGATCAAGATTTAGCCATGAAGATCTGCTCACCATCATGCTTCCTTCATGCTAAATATGGTAGATCACATATTAGTCATCTGCTATGGATATCGCTCTGTGTAAATAAAGTTCTGATTGGCCAGTGGCCAGGCAGGAAGTATAGGTGGGACAGAGAGAAGAGAATTCTGGGAAGTAGAAGGCTGGAGGGACACACCGCCAGCTGCTGCCATGAGAAGCAACATGTAAAGACACCGGTAAGCCACAAGCCATGTGGCAAAGTATAGATAAGCAGAAATGGGTTAATTTAAGATAGAAAAAGTAGATAACAAGAAGCCTGCCACAGCCATACAGTTTGTAAACAATATAGTCTCTGTGTGCTTACTTGGTTAGGTCTGAGAGACTGTGGGACTGGCAGGTGAGAGAGATTTGTCCTCACTCTGGGCCAGGCAGGAAAACTCCAACTACAGTCTTCCACAGTGGGGTATGAGTTTTGGGAATATCAGATAAATAGGTGTGTATTGGACTACCTAATTCTCCTCATAGGAATGAGCGTAATTATGAATGCAGATGGAGGATGATAGAAACCACCTCAAGATTTGACAGAATCAGTAGGTTGAATGGAAGGAGGACATAAGAAGCTATTGTCAGTCACAAGGTCACCAGAGGATCACTGATGTGTAAAATCCCTAACCTCATTCCTCGAGCACACTCTGGGTCAACATAATCTTAAATTCTTAGAGCAAAGTAGGAAATGTAATAGCTAAGATAGAGAAGTGCATTTTGATATTTGTGATTGGGGTTGAGAATAGCTGTTAATAGAAAGAAACATGTCTGTCTCCAGGCTAGTGTTGGACTGTTTGTACATCCAGTACTTGGGAGGCTAAGGCAGAAATATTTCTACGAGTTCCAAGCCAGCTTGGACTATATCATAAATTACAGATCAGCTTGTGCTACAGTGAGACTTTTTATTTTATTTTATTTTTTTATTAAGAAAAAATTTCCATTCATTTTTCACATAAATCAAAAATCCCCCTCTTCCCTCCTCCTGCCCCACAGCTTACCCTCCAAATCAACTCCCCCTGCCCCCCACAAGATGGCAAAGCCTCCCAAGGGGAGGCACATCCAGTAGAGCAAGTCCAAGCTGCCTGTCCCACCTCAAGGCTGCACGAGGAGTCCCATCATAAGCAGCGGGCTCCAAAAAGCCTGCTCATGCACCAGGGATGGATTCTAATCCATAATCACTTTACAAGTTTGAAAACTGAGGCTGCCTGGGCATGGTGGAGCACATCTATAATGCAAACACTTAGGAGGCTGAGGTAGGCAGATCATGAGTTCAAGATCATACAGAAAGATGCTTTCTCAAGAGGGAAAAATAATAATAATAACTGAGAAAGGTTAAGTGGTTTATGAAGACCAAATTAGTAAGGAACAATATAGATTTTTAACTTGTGCCATTTCCAAAGTCCACTCAACTGTTAACCACTATGTTGGATGATGCATGTTGTACACTGGGCCAACTTTCTTGCACACAACAGGGAGTCATTCTTTATTTTCCCTCTGATTCCTGGGACATTTTAAACACACATTAAATATCCCTGTAGTTGGGATCACCCAATGACAGAGAAATGGATGAGATCTCCATGAACAACCTGGACGACAGTGGGAGTAATGAAGGACAAGTTTCGAGGGAAAGAAAGCTTAAGGAGCAGGAGATCCCAGCTGGATCAACAACAGAAGGGGAGAACAAGGAATAACAGACATGATAAATGCAGACCACATGAGAACAGGAATAGGCAGAGTGCTGGAGGTCCCCAGAAATCCACAATGATACATCCTCTGTAGACTGCTGGCAGTGGTCGAGAGAAAGCCTGATCTGACCTAGTCTGTTGATCAGATGGCCAAACACCTAACAGTTGTCCTGGAACTCTCATCCAATAACTGATGGAAGTGGATGCAGAGATCCTCAGCCAGGCCCCAGGAGGAGCTCCTGAGTCCAATTGTCGAGAAAGAGGAGGGACTGTAAGAGTGTGAATTGCTGAGACCAAGATTGGAAAAAGCACAGGGACAAATAGCCAAATGAATGGAAGCACATAAATTTTGAACCAAAAGCTGTGGACCCCCCAGCTGGATCAGGCCCTCTGGATAAGTGAGACAATTGAATAGCTTGAACTGTTTGGGAGGCATCAAGACTGTGGGACCGGGACCTGTCCTTAGTGCATGAGCTGGCTGCTTGGAACCTTGGGCTTACACAGAGACACATTGCTCAGCCTGGAAGGAGGGACTGGGCCTGCCTGTACTGAATCCACCAGGTTTAAATGAATCCCCAGGGGTGTCTTGGTCCTGGAAGACATGGGAATGGAAGGGAGGGGCTGGGAGGCAGGTGGGATGGGTGGGAGTGTGGAGGACAGGGGAAACCATGGCTGATGTATAAAATTAAAATAAATAAATAAGTAATGAGATAAAACTAAAAAGAAAATAGACCACATCCTTGTGCACGAAACATTATCTTAACAAATTCTTTGAAAGACTGAAATATCCTCTTGTACCCTTTCTGACCATAATGTAATAAGAAAGTGAGGACAAAGAAAACTCTAGTAAGTACATAAACTCAACCCATGGGGATTAAACAAGTCACTACTTAATGATGAATAGGATGAAGAAGCAATCAATACAGAAAGTTTAAAAATTCCTTGAAATAAATGAAATTGAAAACATCATACAGCCACGACTCTGAAGCTCAGTAAGAGCAACCCAATGAAGGAGCTCTAATAGGTTATGTGATTAAAAACAAAACAAAACTAATAACAGGCATGAGAAACACTATTACTAGTTGTTGGTCAGGGGAATTCAAGAGACTTCTAAAACAATATAAGCTATTGCTCTTGCACTTAATTGCCTCCTAGAGTTGAAAGGTGTGTCCCTATTACTTATAACACCATTTATTTACCTTAGACACAAGAAATAGAGGAATCAAATTAGATCTGACTTAAAAGCCTTTTTTTAGGAGTTGTTTCATAGTACCAGGAACTGTGATATTCCTATGTAGCTTTAATGCTTATGAACCACAAAAATGACCAGAATAGAATGTTAAACTTAAAGGTACAATAATGGCACTCTATCTTGGCAGTAACAAACAACTCTCTAATTGAACTTCAGGTATGCTTAACAATAGGGAAATCATGCCTACTACTGGAAATGTAGGGAATTACCCTGGGCTAGTTTACTCATCCAGAATAATTTCTAAATTTATTGTAAATATTTATGCTCATATTCACAGATAAGTATAGCTGTTACTGCTCATCAAAGAACTTTCTCTTTACAATAGATGAAGAGCTTTACAGAAAACTGCATATCTGGTCAAAATGCAGAGAGTGAGTGGCTGTGTATGCCCAGGAAAGATGAAATTCTTCTTTTGTTTGTTTGTTTGTTTGTTTTTTGAGACAGGGTTTCTCTGTAGCTTTGGAGGCTGTCCTGGAAATTGCTTTGTGGACCAGGCTGGCCTCGAACTCACAGAGATCCACCTGCCTCTGCCTCCCGAGTGCTGGGATTACAGGCGTGCTCCACCCCACCCAGCTTATGGTTTGTTGTTTGTTTTCTTTTTCTTTTTTTTTGAAAGATGAAATTCTATAAAACAAGGCACTTAAAGCTCAGTGAGCATTTTAGAAGAGGATTGTTGAAGAATGTAAGAGCCAGATGACCAGGAAATCTGTGTGAGATTATGTCTCATAGAGATGGGAAGCTTCACCCATGATACCTCCACAATAGGGCTGCCTAAACAAGATTAAACAAGTCTAACACCAGTGGACCTGCTAACATGTAAGGGGGATTTCCTGGGGCTCCACTCAACAGATGAACAATTATAGGCCTTAAAGAAATGCTGAGAGTCAGAGAAATGGTCTTCTCTTTTCAAGGGACTAGACCCTAATTAGTTAATTGATATCAATTG
>NW_023411714.1:0-12500 GCF_903995425.1 Onychomys torridus | reverse complement strand
TTTATGTACTAAATCTCCTCTTCTTATGGAGGCCAGGGAGAACAGGAGATTATGTCAGAATCCCTGATACTGGAGATATGTATTAGTGAGCTTTATATGTACTGGTAATGGAAGAAGGATGCTCTGAAAGATTCATCATTGCTCTTAACTGGTAAGGCATATTCTACCCTAAGTTTTCTACACTTGATCATGTTTTCTGTCCAGGATAGCCACCGCCCAGCTCCAAGTTCATTCTTTTACCAGCACCAGAGCCTACTTCCTTAGAATTGTGCTGTATACTAAAGAACAGTTGAGATACACAGCCTCATGCACTGAATAACTACTGACTTCTTCAAATTTCCAATGGTAGCAGTCATAGATCGACTGCCTGAACCACATTTTGTGAGACATTCTAATAAATCCATTTTCTTCATACATAGAGAGATTCATTCTACCAGTCCTTTTCAGGTGCAGAAACTTGAATAATGCATTTTTTTTTCCTTCACCTGCACACTGAGGAAGATGTGCTGGAAAACAATAGTGTTCATAAACCCATTTTTCATACTTTAGATATCTAAATATTAAACTATCCATGAAGACTACTCTGTATTATTATTCATTTGCCAACAGTTTGCTCTGCTCTTCCAGAATAAAATTCCTAATGCAATGGCGCTATTTTCTTAGTTGTGATCAAGTTACTGCATTTGTTGGCTGGTAGTCTGAAGTCCCTGTGACAACCAGGTACAAAGTACCTTCAGTTCACCTGATGTCAGCAGTAAATCTCATAATAACATTCTCCTTGTGTGTCTTTAAATCTCTCTTTAGTTGTTAATATTCCGGGATCCCTTTTACCTATGTGACAAGGAATCAGTCTGCCCCATATAGTTTAGTGGTTTGTACAAGCTAGCTAGCCACATTGTGTCCTGGGGGAAGAAGGGGAAGTTCCCATGGAGAGCAGGAAGAAAGCAGGGTCAGCTATTGGAGCCAGGGGGAAGTGCTGTTAATATTGAAACCTCTGCTCATTTAGAAAAAGTCTTTGGGGTGGAAGGGAGAGTCAGGAACCATTGTGCTGTGTCGTTAAGTACACTGTAACCCTGTGGGAGGTGCTCTTGTCACTCAGGTCTCACTATCCAATCAGGCACTCCAGGTGACCTGCCAGTCAGAAGTTGGGCAGGGTCCTTCCGGCCACTGGCTTCAGATTTGGCTTTGAAGAAGAGCTGGTTCCAGCAGTTTTGTGTGGTGTGCTGTGAGTCCTTCTGCAGGGAGCTGAGTTGAGAGCATGGCCAAGCTGGGAACCCATGATTTGGTGAGTGAGCGGCTGCTGTCCCCAGATGGAGTGGAGTCGATGGTGAGGTGTGGGATCTGGTGTGGTGAGTCTTCCTTTGATCTAGGTGGGAACCCGGCTGCAGAATCCCTGTCCTGTGAAGACCCATGTGGTACTTGAATCTCCCTTGACCCAGGGGCAGACCTCTGAATAACTTTGATCTGTGGGCTGAATCTGCTCACAGAACTGGGTGCAAGGAGCTGTGTTTCCAAACATCTTTGTGCTGAGTGAGGGTGGTACATGCCTTTAATCCCAGCACTGGGAAGGGAGAGTCAGACAGTTCTCTGTGAGTTCAAGGCCAGCCTGGTCTACAGATCTAGGACAGGCATTTTCTTTCTTTATTTTTTCTTTTCAGAGCTGACAGGACCCATGGCTTTGTGCTTGCTAGGCAAGCACTCAAGCACTGAGCGAAATCCCCCAACCCTTAGGACAGGCATTTAAACGACACCGAGAAGCCCTGTCTCAAAAAAAAAGAGTAAAAACAAAAAAAAATTAAAGTAAAAAAAAAAAGCCTCAAAAGTAAGTGTATTGAGTCAGGGCTGTTAGAGATTAGGACAGAGGATACACATTTTTTTGGCTCCAAACCATTACAAAGGAGCCACTGCTTATTTAAAATAAGCCACTGAATCAAATAATCCAACTCTAACAAGCTGTTCATTGAGGCATAACAGGTTAACAACCAACTTTATATCCTGGTATGCCATAAAGTTTTCTTCTTGCAAAAAGCATAGTTCTGCCAGATGGACAAATATGTCCACTTATTTGAAAAGTAAAACACTAGCCTCATGGTGGTGGTGGTGGTGGTGGTGGTGTTGGTGCACACCTTTAATCCCTGCACTCACTCAGGAGGCAGAGGCATGTTGATGTCTATCAGTTTGTGGGCAGCCTGATCTACAGAGCAAGTTCCAGGACAGGCTCCAAAGCTCCACAGTAAAAATCTGTCTTGAAAATACAAAAAAAAAATGAAGAAGAAGGAAATAAGAATAAAAGAAAAATAAAGCACTAATGTGTTAAGGAATTGCCAGATCAAGCATGGCTTTCATTGATGCCCTCAGACATAGATTAGGAAAATTCTTGTGCCTTGGACCTTGGACTAAGAAGCTTTCCCTCAGCGCCTGGTGTACTGATAATAAAACAGCTCATACCTGAAAATGAAGAATACGCTTTGGAGAGCTAGCAATGTTCTGGAACCAGGACATTTCTGGTGGCGTTACTTCAGATTCTGAGAAACCAGCTCCTTCCTGAACATGGGGCTATAGTTAACAGTCCACAGTTCATTGTGTGCTTAGTCAGTAATGTTCCTCTTTTGTTTTTTTTAAGAATTATTTATTTATTGCCAGGCAGTGGTGGTTCATGCCTTTAATCCCTGCAATCAGGAGGCAGAGCCGGGTGGATTTCAGTGAGCTTGAGGCCAGCCTGGTCTACCAAGTGAGTTCCAGGAAAGGTACAAAGCTACACAGAGAAACCCTGTCTCGAAAAAGCAAATGAACAAAAAAGGAATTATTTATTTATTATGTATACAGAAGAGGGTGTCAGATCTTATTACAGATGTTTTCGAGCCACATTTTGGGAACTGGGAATTGAACTCAGGACCTCTGAGTCATCTCTCCAGCCCAGTAATGTTCTTGAGATACCCTGTTTTCCCTTGTGCAGCATTGCTTGATTAGCCTCCTCTTTGAGTATGTTCCATTCTATGATAGTTTCTAGAACTTTGCCATTCCCTTTCATTTCACCTCTGGAAGTAGTATCGAAGGTGCTATTCTTCTTAAGAAGCTTAGGTGACATGAGACATATTTTGTGTAAGACCTCCACACCCCAGATTTTATCTTTTCTACCTTATACTTTTCCTCTCTTTCTCATCTTTTGTGACCTTCACCTCAGAACCCTGTCTCTGAAGAAGGTCCTGCTGTTTCACATTACTGGGGTACTTAACAAATAATTTTGGAGCTGGGCAATGGAGGTGCATGCCTTTAATCCCAGCACTTGGGAGGCAGAAGCAGAAGGATCTCTGTGAGTTTGAGGCCAGCCTGGGTTGCAGAGTGAGTTCCAGGAGAGGCTCCAAAGCTACACAGAGAAACCAAGTCACAACAACAACAACAACAAAAGAAATGATTTTGGAAATGTATTTGCTGTGTAAGTCTCCCCTCTGTCTAAGTGAGTAGACTTGTAGACTTCTGTCCCTATTTAAATAGCTGAAAGTATAACCTGAAGACTGAACCTGAATGTCACAAGGATGATTAGCATATGTGTAATGCAGAATCTCTTCTATGCTGGCTCTGCTTTTAGCATTAGCTGGAGATGGATGCACACTATTATTGGTGAAATTATTAAGGCCACTCCACGTAGTTAAAAGGGAGGTTTATTTTGTGGGGTAATTTACAAATGAAGGGGTAGGTTGCAGGGTCTGGCAAAGGTATAGCGCAGTCCAGCGGTGTTCTCTGGAGAACTCTGCTCGGTCTACCTCCTGCGTCCAGGGTCCCCGAACCAAGAGAGTGACCTCCTCTTGATCCTTGGTCCTCCGCTCCCTCCTCTGCCCTGCCTTGTGGGCGTGATCATTACTGAAGCCTCAATAGGGGTTGGAACTTTTAGGCCAATGCTGGGATGGCTATCCACTACATCTCCCCCTTTTGTCTAAATAAGATAGTTCTAACCTAATACAAGACTATTTACAAAGAGATGGTTATCAAATATTGTCCAGGAGTAATGAGGGATAATGACTTAGATAAGTTGGAATTACAATAAGTGAAAACAATATCAAGCAAAAAACACATAGTAAAATCCAGGGAAGTCTAGGGCATGGGTAGGTGGCATGTTACAAGGATCATTCCAAAAGGTGTACTATCCTAAAGAACCTGAGTCTAATATTTAATATATCCTATCTAAGATATTATATATGTATACATACTAAGTTGTATCTATAACTGCTAATCTCCAACCTCATCAAAGACCTGAGAAGGAATATAATAATACCTGAGAAATGGGAGAAGGACGCAAGCAACTTTCGGGAGTCTCACAAGAGTAGACAGAGACAGCTAGCAGCCTGGACAGTCACCTAACATTTCTCAGTATCGTTGGTGCATTTAAATTGGCTACAGGCCTAAAATATCTGACAGACCATTTTCAGAAGCAGGAATTCTGAAAGACCATCTTACCCTGTCTTGGCAAAGTATAGTGGTCGCTTTCCTTGTGTCCCGCTTGTCCAGAAAGGACAGCATTTGTACTGTCAGCAGTTGAGGCAAGAGCAGTTCTTTGCCCAGTAGGCCATTTTGTGCCAATAAGACAAACTTCTAAATGGAAATGTCTTAGAAGCCCAACATTCTCTCGGGATCAAATTGGTGCTGCTAGGAGCAATTGTGTCTCACATCAACAGAATTCTAAATTATTTAAATGCCCATATGTGGACTGTATCCCATATGTAACTACTGTTTCCTTTATATTTTTAAAGTCCTTTGTTGAAATTGGTTGTAATGTATATGTCATATATGGCTCGGGGTATGTGTCATCTGCTGGCTTTTCATGGATGATAACAGGATAAGCCATTGTATGAGAGCCATTTGGAGATGTTACAACCTGTATGGTCTTGCCCTTCTGCTTATTAGGTCCCTTGTAATGTTTATTGAGAGTTTTCTCCAGGGCTTGTAAACGAGCACCTAGGGTCTCTTCCATGGAGTAAATCTCCTCTCTTGTAAGGGATTCCAGATTTATCATGGAAGTTTTTATGTTTTTCTGAAACATATGATTCCATGGACCTTATCTTATCAAGTAATGATAATTTTTTTTTTATATAGTGTCTGAGTAGCTACAACTTCACTCTGGAGAGTTAGTGTTCTATCCATTAAATACTCATATTTATTATCAATAAAAGCAATTTTGGGTACAAGCTTGTTTTGTAAATTCTGGTTAGCAGATTCCAGAGAGAGAATCTTTTTATGTAAGTCCCGGTCAGCAGATTCCATAGACAGAATCTTTTTTTGTAAGCCTTCATTGCTAACTTTTAAAGCCTGTAAATCCTGGTTAGTAGATTCCAGAAAGAGAATCTTTTTATAAGCCTTCATTGCTATCTCTTAAAACCTGTAAATCTTGGTTAGCAGATTCCAGAGAGAGAATCTTTTTATGTAAGTTCTGGTCAGTAGATTCCATAGACAGAATCTTTTTCTGTAAGCCTTCATTGCTAACTTTTAAAGCCTGTATCAGTCCCAATAATGACTCATCTTTGTTTTTACTATTAAACCAATGTTTGAACACTGTGTGAATTATTACAATGAATGTCAAAATGGTACAGGCCAGATATGTCTTAGGGAGGTCATGTATTTCCAGGAAAATGTCATTCATCATACAGGCAAAAAGGTTTTTAAATTCTTGTGAGGTAATGTTGTCAGCCATATTACCAGAATTACTCAAAATTTGTTAGTCAGTTTTAAGGTGTAAAATTATCAAGTACTTTTACTTGAAAGAAGCTTACCTTTCCATGGTTTTGGGTGGTGCAGTAGCACTTTTCAGCCAGCAGGAGGCATTGGTATAGCTCCAAAGCAAGGCCTGCTAGCAACCTTGGCTGGCGGCAGCTGAAGGCAGGAGCCAAGGTGGCGGGGAGCCTGCACTCAGGGAGGAGTGGGAATGCCTCACTCACAGCCATTTTCACTGGTCTAGCTAGGGGCTAAGCTAGGGAACTGAGACCGGACTAGCTGTTCCCTTTTTTGGGAATGGAGCCGTGTAGTCGTCCCCTGGTTAAATGGAACTTTGCAGGTGGGTTTAGGTATCTGCGAGCCGGGGAGGAGGCTGAGGGAGGGAGCCGCCTAGGCCTTTGGAATTTGCCCCACATTGGGCACCAGATATTGGTGAAATTATTAAGGCCACTCCACGTAGTTAAAAGGGAGGTTTATTTTGTGGGGTAACTTACAAATGAAGGGGTAGGTTGCAGGGTCTGGCAAAGGTATAGCACAGTCCAGTGGTGTTCTCTGGTGAACTCTGCTCGGTCTCCCTCCTGAGTCCAGGTTCCCCGAACCAAGAGAGCGACCTCCTCTTGATCCTATGTCTTCCGCTCCCTCCTCTGCCCCGCCTTGTGGGCGTGATCATTACTGAAGCCTCAATGGGGGTTGGAACTTCCAGGCCAATGCTGGGATGGCTATCCAGTACACACTATCCCTAAATAGATTTTTTCTTTATTTATCTCTGAAGTGTGTCGAGTGATTTCTCCCTTGGAAGGCATTTTAATTCTAGAAGAGCTGCATTTCAGTCATGTTAAAAAATGTTTCTGAAACAAGCTCTCTTATGTTGACACAAGAGGCCTTGGTCCAAATCTGTTGCTCTCTATGGTAATGACTTTCCTGTACTCTATATTACACATTAAAAATCTTAAATTAAATGATTGTATCACCTCAGAGTTTCAAAATTATCCATTTGAGTCATGTAGTTGCATATCCATTGCAGTAAAAGCAAAAAGATTTGCATGTGGAACATGGTTTCTACTTTCAGACCAGAATAGAAGGGATAGTTCATTGTTTACACTGCTGGGGGGAACCAGGGGAGGCCATGAGCTGCTGGAGTCACCATTATGAAAGCAAACCAGATTGTAGCAGGGGGAGTAGTTTTGTAATTTCCCAGCATGTACTGATTGATGATTGGTGAATGAAGACAGACCAGACTGGTTGTTGTACAATTTTGGAAGGTCAACTTACACCAAAGAATATTGAATTTTCAATTAGGAAACTCCTATGCAGATAAGTTCAGCCCTGCTTGACACAGTTAAGTAAGCTCAGAGGATTGAGAAAAAGGCCATTGACTGTAACTCTGTTTTTCAGGTTACAGTTGACAGCAGCCAACAGTGTATTTGGGAAAATCAACCTATCTGTTATTAATGATATTCCCTCTACTAGAGAATGTTCCACTCTTTTTTAAAGTCAATATAGCTAACTTTTTTTTGAGACAAGATTTCTATATCAAGAGACTTTTCTGGAACTCAGTCTGTAGCCCAGATTGGCCTCAAACTCACAGAGATCTGCCTGCCACTTTTTCCTGAGTGCTGGTATTAAAGGTGTGTGCCACTACCATCTGGCATAGCTCAGTTTTTAATCTTGAAAAGTACATATTTATCACGTTAAAAATACCACTTCTGTGCTCTATGAACTACTTTTCCCATCATGCCCCTTGGGAGTTTTCCCAGGGTCCTCTCTCTGCATTCCTCATGCTCTAGGAAGGAAATTTCCCATCATGTCCCTTGGTTAATCTCCCTGGCGGCCTCTCTCTGCATTTCTCTGTTCTAGGAACTACATTTCCCATCATGCCCCTTCTGCCATTTCCCAGGAGGCCTCTCTGCATTTCTCATGCTCTAGGAACTACATTTCCCATCATTCTCCTCAGGTCATTTGCCCGGCAGACTCTTCCTGCATATCTTGGGCTCTAGGAACTACATTTCCCATCATTCTCCTCAGGTCATTTCCCAGGAGGCCTTTCCCTGCATTTCTCGGGCTCTAGGACCTACATTTCCCATCATGCCCTTTGAGTCATTTCCCAGGAGCCCTCTCTCTGCATTTCTTGTGCTCTAGGAAGTACATTTCCCATCATGCCCCTCGGGTCTTTTGTCTTGGGTCCTCTCTCTGCATTTCTTTTGCTCCAGGAAGTACATTTCCCATCATGCCACATGGGTCGTATTTCAGGAGGCCTGAATGCATTTGTCTGTTTTAGGAACTGCATTTCCCATGATGCCCCTTGGTTCATCTCCCAGGAGGCCTCTGTCAGCATTTCTGTGCTCTAGTTAGTACAATTCCCATTGTGCACATTGGGTCATTTCCCAGGAGGCCTCTCTGCATTTGTCATGCTCTAGGAACTACATTTCCCATCATGCCCCTTGGGTCCTTTCCCAGGAGGCCTCACTCTGCATTTGTCATGCTCTAGTATCTCCACTTCCCATCAGGCCCCTC
Source organism: Onychomys torridus (assembly GCF_903995425.1). Lineage (NCBI taxonomy): Eukaryota > Metazoa > Chordata > Mammalia > Rodentia > Cricetidae > Onychomys > Onychomys torridus. The sequence goes on along the minus strand of NW_023411714.1, from coordinate 4,280 downwards.
AGGTCCTTTCCCAGGTGGGCTCTCTGCATTTGTCGTGCTCTAGGAACTACATTTCCCATCAGGCCCCTCAGGTCTTGTCCCAGGACAATTCTGTGCATTGTTTGTACTCAAGGAAGTTCATTTGCCATAGCGCCTCAAGTCACTTCATATGAGGCCTTTCTGTGTTTCTCCTGCTCTCAGAACTACATTTCCCATCATGTCCCTCAGGTCACTTCCCAGGAGGCCTCTCTCTGCATTTCTCTGCTCTCAGAACTACATTTCCCATCATGCCCCTCGGGTCATTTCCCAGGAGGCTTCTCTCCACATTTCTTACACTCTAGGAAGTAGATTTCCCATCATGCCACTCTGGTGATTTCCCAGGAGCCCTCTTTCTGCATTACTTGTGCTCTAGGAACTACATTTCCCATCATGCCCCTCAGGTCATTTCCCAGGAGGCCTCTCTCTGCATTTCTTATGCTCTAGGAAGTACATTTCCCATCATGCCCCTCGGGTCATTTACTAGGAGAACACTCTCTGCATTTCTCCACCTCAAGGAAGGAATTTCCCATTATGCCCCTCCTATCATTTCCCTGGAGGCCTCTCTGCATTTATCTAGCTCTACAAAGTTCTTTTCCCATCATGCCTCTCAGGACTGAACCCAGGACGCTTCTGTCTGCCTTTCTCCTGCTCTGCGAAAGACATTTCCCATCATGCCCCTCTGGTCATTTCCCAGGAGGCCTCTCACCGCATTTCTCCTGCTCTAGGAACTACATTTCCCATCATGCCCCTTGTGTCATTTCCCAGGAGGCCTCTCTCTGTGTTTCTCTGCTCTTGGAACTACATTTCCCATCAGGCCCCTTGTGATACTTCCCAGGAGGCTTCTCTCTGCATTTCTGGTGCTCTAGGAACTACCTTTCCCATCAGACCCTCGGTTCATTTCCCAGGAGTCCTTTCTGCATTTCTCTGCTCTAGGAACTACATTTCCCATCATGCCCCTTGGGTCATTTCCCAGGAGGCCTCTCCCTGCATTTCTTGTGCTCTAGGAACTACATTTCCCATCATGCCCTTCGGGTCTTTTCTCTGGAGGCCTCTCTGCATTTCTTGCCCCGGGTTCATTTTCCTGGAGGCCTCAGTGTATTTCTCTTGCTATAGGAACTACATTTCCCATCATGCCCCTCAGGTCTTCCCCAGGAGGCCTCTCTGCATTTCTTGTGGTCTAGGAACTACATTTCCCATCATGCCCCTCAGGTCATTTCCCAGAAGATCTCTCTGCATTTCTCATGCTCTAGGAAGTAAATTTCCCATCATGCTCCTTTTGTTATGTCCTAGGAGGCCTCTCATTCCATTTCCCATTCTCTAGGAAGTACATTTCCCACAATGCCTCTTTGGTTATTTCCCAGGATTCCTCATTCTGAATTTCTCTGCTCTAAGAAGTACGGTTGCCATCTTGGCCCTTGGGTCCTTTCCCAGGATGTCTCTGTCTGAATTTGTCATGTTCGAGGGAGTACATTTCCCATCATGACCCTCGGGTCATTGCCTATAAGGCCTCTCTCTGCATTTTTCTTGCTTTACGAAGTACATTTCCCATCATGCCCCTTGGGACATTTCCCAGGAGGCCTCTCTGTATTTTTTTGCTCTAGGAAGCACATTTCCCATCATGCGCCTCGGGTCCTTTCCCAGGAGGCCTCTGTCTGCATTTCTCATGCTAGAGGAAGCACATTTCCCATCACCTAGTTTTTTTTTTTTTTTTTTTTAACCTTAGAGCCTTTTTTAACCTCATTCCTAGACATGTCTGTATTTCCAGTTGTTGTTATCTTCATATTTCATTTTGTTTCTGCTTAAATGATTGATACAGTTAATTAATACATTGATTTTGAGTTTCTAAAACCTTCGGAGGTATCATTGTCTCTTTTTCTTAATTAGCTTTTGCTATCAACATGATGTAGCTTAGAGTCATGTGGAGGAACATCAACTGTGATTGTTCCCACATCAGAATTGCTGATTACTGTGTGTTTGAGAGATTGTGTTGGTTGGAGATTAATGTAGGAAGGCTCTTCCATTGAGCATGGCAATATCTGTAAGCAAGTGGGTCTGGTCTGGATATGAAAGGTAGCTGACACAAGAGAGTAGCCAGGCAAGAGAAACAACAAAGATTCTCCATGGATTTCTGACTTCAGGTGCTAGCTTGAGTTTCTATTCTAAGCTCCCACATTGATGGGTTATGATACAGTAATATCCAAATAAACCCTTTTATTACCTAAGACCCTATCCGTTGGAAAATTTAATCACAGCAAGAAACCAGAAAGTTAGCACAAAACATCGGACATCACAAGTGATTTTGTTGCAGCATAGGTCCTAGGATTGATGACTTTTGGAGAAATGTTGAAGATATTAAGAGTTTAGATGGCAAAAAACATAGAAAGCTTTACACAGACTTAAGTGGCCAATCATGTAGGACTGCTGAGAAGGGAGAATTAAGAGTAATGAAGTGGAGGTCCAGGTCATAGCATTTCAGTGGGAAATTGGACTCCATAAAAATATAGCCAGAGGTCATTTCTACAATATTTTGGCTCCAAATCTTTCTTACTTTCTCCATTCCCCAAGAAACTGAGTAAGCCATAGTTAAAAGCAATGGGCTGATTTCTTAGATAAAATATTGATTTTGTTGCATATTTACTATTGATGACTCATGCATATCTCCTGTGAAAAAGAAACAAATAAGTGAAAAATCTGTGTTTTGCAGAGAAAATTACTAGGTTGTTTCAGATGGCAGTCCAGTGGTGAAATAGGCACCATTCTCTGTTTATAGTAGAATAGATTTGGAATCATTTCCTTGACTTTTTCTTTGCCATCTTTGGTATTTGGTCCTCCCTTAATTCTCTGAGCCATTGACTTCCAGTTCTTGAACATCCAGGCAGTGTTGGTCATGGGCTCCCTCTTGTGGCCTCAAGTTACACCAGTCATTGGTTGGGCATTATACAAGCTCTGAGCTGCTGTTGCCCCAGTGTATCATGCAGGCAGGACAAGTGTGGTTCAAATATTTTTTGGCTTGATTGTTATCACCACTGGGAGCCTTGTGTGGCTACAGAATCTGGCCAGTTCAGGTTCTCTATTCTCAATTACTTGGCATCCTCACTTCAGTCACACTCATAGCTTCCTGGAAATTTCCACTGCACTAGGTTTTCACATTGCCCCCTAAAACCTCCCCTATTCCAATCATCTTCCCATGTATTCTCTCCCTCTGTCCTTTCCTTCCTTTTCTGATCATTCCTACACCTGCTGCCCATCCACCCACAACATCTATTTTATTTCCTCTTTCTAGGGAGATCTATGCATCCCTCACTACAGCTGTCTTGTTACTTATCTTCTCTGGCTTTCTGGGTTGCACTGTGATTATTCTTTACTTAACAGCTAATACTCACTTATAAATGAGTACATATCATGTTGTTGTTCTCAGTTGCCTCATCTAGTATAATAAAGAACTCAAGAAACTAGACATGAACACACCAAATTATCCAATAAAGATGGTACAGCTCTAAACACAGAATTCTCAGCAGAGGAATCTAAAATGGCTAAGAAACAATTTTAAAACTGTTCCACACTTAACCATCAAGGATGTGCTAAAATGTCCTTTGAGATTTATTTTAAACCTGTCATAATGGCTAAGATTACTATCACAAGAAACATCATGTGCTGGTGTGGAAGTGGAGTAAAGGGAACATTCCTCTATGACTGGGGGGAGTGGGAACTTGTACAGCTTTAAAATAAATGTTGGTTCCTTCAAACATTAGCAATTGACCTATCTACAGACCCAGTCATAACCTCTTTCAGACATATACCCAAAAGATGACTCTCCATCCTTCCACAAGAACACTTGCTCAACTATGTTCATAGCAGCTTTATTCATAATATCCCCAAACTGCTGTCTTTGAGAGTTCATCCCTGCTTTTGGTTTTATGTCTTCACAGATTCTCTTGAGTGGTTTGTTATTCAGCCTGGCTGGTATATCCATAATTAATCAGAAATACATTTGAACTCATGGCATCTCGGTTGCATTGTGACCACAAGATGTTGAGATTCTTCAGCTATGAGGCATCTTCCATGTAGACCTAGCTGTGTATAGGGTGTAGAAGTAACCAGAGACAGAGATGCATGGAAAGTTGAAGAGAAATGGCCATCTAAGCTCTTGGGAACGAAAGCCCCTTGAATCTGAGACAGAGATACAGGATTTGTTGTTTAACTTGTTGTGCTTCAGTCCCTTCTTGGTTCAACCTTCCCTCACTGTTTTCAATGAGAATGGG